>NC_087341.1:13721666-14022500 GCF_037043105.1 Vanessa tameamea
AATTAAAGATTCTGCACCATGTGATGTTCGATCGTCATCACACAATGATGTTGCCCTTGAACTCCTAGAACGGTTCCGTCCTGGGGGTAGTGGACTCTGTTCGTTGTTTTCTGGTTTTGGAATAACATATTCGTGTTCAGTTCTATACACGATAATCTGTAAATAAAACAATGAATAGTTATAAGACAAGTATTCTATATATAAAAATAAAAGTATATACATATATTTGGGCTGCATGCTAGTACTTCCGATTAAGCTTAAACTTTATACAGGTTAGGTATTGTCAAATACGTGAAAGTACTTGCCATTGTAGCATTACCATAGAGGTGGCGCGTGAGTCTTTTTGGATAATTATTGTTTTTAAAATAATTAAACAAGCATTGTAACTCATTACCTAATATTAAAAGTAAAACAAAACATTTCGTATTTTTTACTTAGTACAACTATCATTATAATTATTTATGAATTAAATATTAAAAGGAATAAAATAATTTATTCCTATTAATACTCTATGACCAGTGAAGTTATATGTTTGTTTGCATTAAAAATTAGAACTGAAACTCGAAACTCGAAAGCAGAACTGTGCTTTATATTGTAAAATATGAAGAAAAGGCTAATTTCGGAATAGGATACCTATTAAAGAAATCGTTAAAAGTAAGCCCGCTTATAATCGAATTACTCCGAAACAGATTTAATTTGTCAGAATTTCGCTTGTTTCAATACCAATCTATATAAATATAAACAGAAATTCAAGATCCATGGACCTAAAAAGAACTTTACGTCCAATAGTTATAATAGTTACGTATATAGTATTTAATGTCCAGTTTCGTGATAGAAAATTTGCAGCCGTAAATATTAGAGACAAGTTACCTTATCGCTATTTAACTAAATTTATATGTAGTCTACTTTGACGTAACTTGTAAGGCGTATACAGTTATTTCATAAAATGTTTTCATAATTTGTATACAGATGTTATTTCGATATTAATGTCAATTCCTCAAACAACTGAAAGTAATATATTAAGAATAACTAAACTGAATATATTATTGTATGTCTTACTGAATACATAATATTTCGTTTTGATCCTAACTAGGTCAACAATCAAATGACGGCGGCGGGCGTCCGAAAATACAATTCACGTTTCGTCCAAAAGTTTATATGTATCTACTGGACATCTGCCAGTAATAGTCGTCTGCACTGAATTTATTTTCTATACTAAGCCCATTGCATTATAGTATCTGTTAAATTCATAAAGTTTTAAAAGGTTATATTTTTTATTAAAATAATTATATAGTTATTGGAATAAATGACTGATAGATATCCGCTTCTTTGAATATTAAACTAATTTTAATTTAATACACTAAATTTAGAATGTTATTGCTTGGGAACTTATTCGATTATATAAAAAATATACCCATCTCCATATGCATATATAACCTTTCTTGATATAAATAAACTAAAAAAAATAATAATCCAAATTATTTACAAAATGACCTTGCCGATTTATTTTTATATAATTAATTATAGATTGTGTTACATTTATAAATCTTTTGATAATAAAAAAAAAATGAAATTGGACTTAATCTATATAATCATTTAGTTTAATACTTACATCTTCAGCCGGTTCCTTAGGGAGGTGCCATATTTCGGGTGGAGTAAAATCATTTAAGGATGAATGTTTTAGATCTTTTTTTATAGATTTCCTTTTCCTTTTAGGTGGCATGGGAAGAGTTTTCGATTGTATGGGTATACTTTCAGGATATTCTATTACATCGTCGTTTGCATATTCGTGTATAGAATGAAGATCAGTTTGTGGTCTAATCTCCAAATCATTAATTGAATCATTGAGATCAGTATTGCTACAACTGATAGTTCCATTGATTGGCTTGCCATTCATCTGGTCTTCGGATATTCCTAAATCTATTTCACTAAATTGCATGCTTGCAGTTACACTATCATCGATATAGTGAATTGATTCAGTCTCTCTTTTCTTTCGTTTCGCTCTAGATGGTCTCACAGGTGGGAATGTGTAATATCCATCATCTCTGTCATTTAAGTCCTCCGTTGAATATGTTATAGGTTCTTTATATCCATTCATTAGTTCTGGGTCTTCATCCGGTTCGTTTACATAAATATTTTGACTATCCATTTCTTTGTTACTGCCCATTACAGCGAGAACATTTTTAGGAATATTAAATGCTTGTCGTATTTCGTCGCTCAAGTATTCCCGAACTTGAATATTTTCTCGAGAAATTCCTCTCGGTCGAACAAAAAATTCGTCGTTATTTAATTCGTTTATATGTGTATACTCCAAGTTAGACGGTGAGATGTCAGTTGTTGAGTTTGCGTTACGGGTTTCATTAAGATTTTGCTGGTTTTCTTCTTCATCCATATACACTTGGTCTAACTTATCAAAATCATAAGTCCTACTAAACTGTTTTCTTCCTTCAATATCGTTATCATAATTGGATTCATTGTCGACGGTACCATATTCTCTTGGTTGTTCTGAACTGTCTGGTATATAAGAAGCAGGATCATCTTGATTTGCTTTTTTAACTCTAGTAAATGTAAATGTAGGAGGCGGTGTGTCTTCTCTATTTAATGTCGGCGAAGAAGATGTTTTTTGTATTTGTAATTTTTTCTTCCTATTAAATAGCCTTGGATACGTTTTAGCCTCAAAATCAACCGTGGCTACATTCTGTAAGTCAGATGTTGATTCAGACATATTACTTTCGACTTTGGGTCCCTTTTTTCTACCAAGACTCGGAAAATTTATTTTCGGTCTTTCAGGCATTTTAAATTTTGGCATTTCAGGGACATTAAACTTTGGGCGGTCAGGAAAACTAAACTTTTTTCGGTCACCAAAAGATAATTTTTCTGATATATTGATTTTTTTAAATTTTGGTCGTTCCGGTAGACTAAACTTTCTTTTTTCAGTCGATGCTAATTTAGGGCGTTCCGGCATTTTGAACTTTGGTCTCTCCGGAAAATTAATTTTAGGTCGATCTGGTAAGCTAAACTGCTTATTTCTCAAGTTATGTAGTTTAGTTTTTAATTTACCAGCCTGCGTTTTAAGTTTGCCTGTCCCTTCCTTGATACGTTGTTGTATTTTGTGGTCTCCTCCATCGCTATTTTTATTTCGACTACTTCGCTTTAATGGTAAATTTTCCAAAGCCGATGAATCTACTTGACTTGTACTAACTTCGCATTCGGTACGTGATACAGTCGAAGGTGTATTTACAAAAAAACGTTCTTCAATATCTTTTTGTAATGTTTCAGCGTTAATAAATTCTTCTGTTTTTTCAGTGTTTATATTATCTTTATGGTCAATTTGTTCATCTTCATCGGAAGTATGTTGTAAATATTTTCGCTCTAAAGATGTCGTGCTTGATAACTCGTCGTCCGTTTTAACCATTGTTGGTTTTTCGTCTATACTCGGTGCCGTATAAATAATATTCGGGGGTGGTTTATCTATTATTTCGTATTCGTGATCACTGAAAAAGAAGTTATTATCTATAATGTGTTATTAAAATATAAAATGTTTTGTAAATAAAAATAAAGTTCGCATAAATAAACACAAAAAAATATTCGCTAAGCGCTGAAAAATATATAAAAATAAGAACATAAATCGCAAAAATTGAGATGCTTTGCAAAAGTTTATATTTAAATACACTCACACACGTTTCAAAACTTACATTTAGGCCAACTGTTGGCGCTCGTTTTAGCCTCAGCAGTCGCCGGGCAAAATGCGATAAAGTGCTTTCAGAATTATTTTGCAGTTGTAATTTTGATCATAAAATCATATTTATGTAATTATGAATAAGAGCCTTACCTCACATTTGAAATAATATTACTAGCTCGCGATGTTGGCCTAGTACCGACTGGGTTGGTTCTCTCCGGTAACAATGAATCACACTGAAAAAACTGACATGCACATCGTACTTCCGGTGTGTATAATTGAACACTGCCTTCTCTTGTTGGCCTTACAGGTTTTTCTATAGGAGTCCCACCTTCGGATGTCCATCGACGCAACTTACTCATAACTATCACCCAACCGAAATAAGTTTACACCCGAGGCATAGTTGTTTTTTTAAATATATTTCCGGAACTTCGTACACTGACAATGTGTCAGTAAAGGAGCATGTTTCGAAAGACGGTCAGTAAATGAACTAACTAATGTGAAAGCAACCGCGAGCGCTGATCACTGATGACAATTTTAAAGCGCTTACCCGATGTGCAGAAAGACGTGCCGGAGAGTGCTATATTTAACAGGCATACAAATATAAGCTAGCACGTTCGCTTTGCAATTGAAAGGCGAATGTTATGTCACTGTTACGTATAACGAAGCCCAGGTTTAAAAATAATAGTTTTGAGAAACTTACCTGTTAGGTGTAGACCAATCTTTACTAATGGATTCGTCATCTTTTTGGTTGTTATTCCGAGGACTCGGGCTAGGAGACGATTCAATGGGTATCGCAGTTGACTGTTCTATAGTGTTATCATCATCATATATTTCTGTAATGGTTATATTAGGGGAATCGTTGGTTTTTCTGGTATCATCTTTTTGATTTTGGTACACTTCTTCTACATTTGGCTCTTCTGAATCCATCTCTTCATCTAAAAGTATGGCTTCTTTATTTATATCGTCAATTTTATGCAGTTTCTCCATAATATACTCATCGGCTTTTAAAGATGTATTATCTTCAGTAACTAAGCTGGGGTCTTGAGATGCATTTGATTTTTTCTCAAAAATACTATCATTTCCATTATTGTTACTATTTTGTGTTTCTACTTTTTTAGTACTATTATTATCTACTTCAGGTGAAAAATGTAAGGACGTTTCAGTAGAACCTTCCTTAGATTCTTCAATATCTTCATATATGTGTTCTTTTTTCTTTCTTGGCGGCGGTGTATCAAGACTCATAGTTTTAGTCATTTCATCAGAACTTCCCAATTTTATGGCACTAAATTTTTGTCTTCTAACAGCCCCAGGAGAGTTTTTCAGCTGTCGTATTTCTTGAACTTCATCGTTTTTCTTTCGCTTTGTCCCAGGAGACTTTTGACTTTCAACCTTTTCAAGCTTATGTAATGTTTTGTCGGCTAAATGTTTAATTTTGTTTACCAATGGGTGACAACATTTTGTTTTTTCTCGTGTTTCTGTAATACCTATATATTGTTGTTCCGGAATGCGTCGTTTCAAAATACTCTTTGGTGAAACACTTATTGGTTTTTCTATGGGAGTTGATAAGTTTATGTTACTCTGAGTATCAATTTTTTTTTCTTTGGATGTATTTGGTACTTTATTAATGTTGTCATCCTCTGAGTCTAATGAAATTTCTTTGGAAAAATTTGGTACATGAACTCCTTCATCTTTCCCTTCCTCGCTATGCTTTCTGCTGCTACCCGGAGATGAGTCGAGGTTAAGAATTTTTTGAGAACCCTTGTCAATAGGAGAATGGGTTCGCGATTTTGAAAATTCACGTGACATACTTCTTCTTGGTGTTGTTTCCCTTATTATATCTTCTGCTGTTATCTCACCTTCGAGTGGTGCTTTTAAAAGATGTGTCCAAGGGTAACCACCTGCTTCACGAGCTTTTTTCAAATCTTCCCATTGATACGTTTTTATTGGCACAGGGGGTATTTTTTTTTGATTATCTGGTGACAATTCAGATTCCATATGTTTAGTTATATGTTTTTTTTAAATATTAGCTGAGATTAATATAAGCTTATTATGCCAGACTGGATAACTTCCATAGTCCCATCTGTTATTTGTTTATGTCCTACTTTCACCTAGACCCAGCAAAAAGTCACCGTCAAACTAAGAACACAACATTTCGTTCCAAAGAGAGCATCTGCTACTGAAAACACGTTATGTTTGCGTGGGTTAGTGTGAAAATAGGTGTGAATAATTTGTATATTATGATCACTGGCTTAGAGATTATTTTGGACTAGTAAATCGGGATTACCTTGAAGCGAACTGACAATATTTAACCAATCCTTGGATCCATCCTTTGCGGGTTTTGTTTATATTTACTAATATCACTATGCAGTATTTAGTTATTCTTTAAAAAAGATCAGTGATCGGTACAAAATCTTTGTTCAACTGGTCGTTCCGTCGTGGTCCGAGCAAATGTGCTAAATATAAGATTGAGCATGAATTTATTTTTGGTAACCATTTCGCGTCATCAGTCCAATTTCAAGGTAGTCTTTTTTATCGAGAGTTAAATAAAATATAAAAGATAAGAGAAGGACTGAAATTAATATTTTTTTATATTAATAACAACAATGTGTACAAAATTACTAAAACAATGTAATTATGTAAGTAGGAGAAACTCACGGCGTTTTGAATGCCGTCCAATTTGCTCGGTCGTTTTAACAAAAACACAAATAAATTACAATGTCATTTATATTTCTAGGTTATATTATACCTTTACAACAAATTTACAGAGAATCGGATTGTCACTGAGCTTGTTTCACTGAAAGTGTTTCTATCGCTTATATATGGGTTGAATTTGTATAAATAATGAGTAGTTCTTTAATTTGACAAATTATAGTTACGATAGTTAAATACGTATATCATCATCAGCCTGTAAATTTCCCACTGTTGGGCTAAGGCCTCCTCTCCCGTTGAGGAGAAGGTATGGAGCATATTCCACCACGCTGCTCCAATGCGGGTTGGTGGAATACACATGCGGCAGAATTTCGTTGAAATTAGACACATGCAGGTTTCCTCACGATGTTTTCCTTCACCGCCGAGCACGAGATGAATTATAAACACAAATTAAGCACATGAAAATTCAGTGGTGCCTGCCTGTGTTTGAACCCGAAATCATCGGTTAAGATGCACGCGTTCTAACAACTGGGCCATCTCGGCTCTCGTATATCATCAATCGGCTAATATTAATGGTTCGTTCAAGAAATTCGGGCGAGCACCGCAGAATTTTAATGAATTATATTTATATAGGGTGGTTTAGCTGGTTTGCCGGCCACCTTTGGTTTTCGGCCAGTACGGAGTTATATCACAATTATAAGAAAACTATACACAACTCATTTAAAAAAACTATGCCTACTGCATTTTTTAAATAACCCCTACACCTAAAATTTGTAGCATAGTAATGTCTCGATTGTATCGGCAGTAGGTCTTCGAAATTCAAGCTATGCATGTGTGTGTCTAAAATAACAAAAAAAATAGCATGCTCAATTTATTCGCAAGGTAGGTTGCAAAATTATTTCTTGTTTAGTAGACACAAATGTTTTTAGTATGCACTGGTGAAGAGTTTAATTTGTATGATTTTGGTTGAAAAATATAAAGGATTTGATATTACTTATCTAAAATTGATGGTCGGGTAACTAGATGCGTTTATAGACGGCTAACTGTTTCTCGGCTGGTATGCCGAAAACTATATGTCCTATTAAATTTAATTAATCTTTTTACTTTCATTAAGATGTTCTTTAAAAAAAAACAATTTAGTATATAATATAATATCTACTTATGTTTTTATCTCTTTTGTGTGGTCAGATTTCGGCCGCATATTTAAAGCTTATGAGTGATGAAAATCATTTTTTAAATGTTTTGCATTTGACGGCCGACAAAGGGTTTAAAATCATTTACTTATCGGACTAGAAAAAATTATGTGGCCGTAATATAATAATATTGAAACTGATTTTCAGCCAGTATAAAAATATGGCACTTAATACTAATTTTTTTTTTTTGATATTACGTATATAATATAATAATATTAATAATATTTAAGACTGATTATTAATTATTAAGAGTGATTGAAAACTTTGTTGTTATTTCATTATCAATGAAGATTAAATAAAAAAATTTGATTCGTATAATTTTATAGTATAGTTTTGTTTTAACTTAAAAACAGAGCCTATTATAAACAGAAAACAGCCTAAATCGGAACTTTTAGATATTTATATTTTTTATATTTATTATTATTTTTTTATATTTTTTATATTATATTAATATACATTTAAAAATCATTTCGCAGTCATACATCTGCTTAAATGGTCGAAAATAGGCGAAATCACCCTATTTATTGATTGCTTCAAACATTGTGAACCAGTCTGCTTGTGCCGGATTAAAATCTATCACATTTTTAATCACCAACTCGCATTGTAGCACCGAAGTTTATCAAATGTTATCTTCATGGGATATCGAATACGGTGGTTATGAAATAAAATGTAAATATATATATTTGATATTATTATAATATTATATAGTAAGTATGTAGCATGCGCGCCTCGTATAAGTGAGTGGAGACTAAGGCTGCGTTGGAGCGTCAGGCCTAAGACCCCAAGCCGCCCCAATTGCCTATGTTTCTTTTTAGATTTTAGGTTATGGGTGCATGGAAAAAGTCTCATTTCTTCATTAAAAATTCGTGATGTAATCAAGGATATTGAAATTGATGATAAAATTGTGAATGAAATGCAAACAGGATTTTTATTAAATCGTAAAATTTAAGTTAGAAAGCGAGCGTAATGTTTCAGGGATACCGTAATTGTTAAATGAAAAAAAACCATTATTCTTCGTGTGTTGACGTAAAACATATATTTGATGGATAGATACATTTGAAAGCTTAGTATATAATATAATAAGTAGTAATAACAATATTTGACTACAAACATTATTTCCATAATTGAAAAGTATACATTAATTTCAACGTTCAAACATTGTAATAGAGATCAACAAAGTTTCTTATTCCATTAAAATTGTTTTCTTTTTATGAAACATTTTATGTTATTCATAGACAAATACCGATAATACAAGAAATTGTTGGTAACACTTACTCTACGTAGAAATTAATAATAAATGCAGTGCTTTCGGTAATACTTTTTTGAATAAACAAAAAGTATAAACCTGGACCGATACAATTTTGTTAATATTATTTAATAATATAACACAGTAAAAATTGAATCTACTAATAGTTAATAACAAAAAAATGCATCGAGTTACGATGAAGATACAGTGGCAGTGTATTTCATTTGCTCAATAAATGAATACTTTTTAATTGGTAATTTATAATAAGACATATTTAAAGGCTGAAGACCTTCTGTTATATTATATTAAGGAATATGTAAATTATTATTTTTTTTTAAGAAAAATCTATTTATAAATATAATTTCACTGCTTTGGAAAGGTTTATGAATTTTCGTGAACCAGGAATTATACATGTAATAATATATTAGCTACGTTTAAAGTGTTTAACTTTAAACATAGATAATATATTATTATTAATACTTCTAAAAAAAAATATTCTACGTACGAAGTAGAATGGCAGTGTTTAATTCTTTTTGAGGTCGACTAAAGTAAGCCTTTGAGATCAATTTCACCCGATATTTATTTATGGTTTTATGTTTATGCTATTCTTCTCCCAACTAGTTCAGCATGAAGACAAAATTTATGCTACTAAACTTTTTGTAGTATTTAGTTAAACATTTAATCATAGTAATCATAATATGTGTACAAACAATCGAATTAATTCTGATTTACTTTTTACGTTATATTAAACAGTAATAAAAAAAAATCAACAAGTATAATCTGCGACACAGACGTACATACTGTGTGGAAATTTTTGATAGTTAATTTTTATATAATGGAAAACATATATTTATTTTTTATGTTTCTTAATTTTAACATCAATATATATCCTCAAAAAATTTTAGTACACCAAAATATAATTTCAGTGATAATAGCACTCCTATGATAATACATCCCAAAAATCAATAACTGTTTAGTCTCGATTGGTTTCCATATAGATAGCCTATAGAATTATTTAAAAGTAAGTTACTGGAAAAATTGTTCTACGTCTTCACACAACATCTATTCACTACTCAGATAAATTTTTAAATTACACAACGATTATTAATTATTAGAAACACTAACAACATAGTTTAATATTATTATTGTAGATGAATAAATAATGACCAGTTGCGACAATGAGCAAACGTCGACAGGTCTAAATAGCTTCCAAAGAGCTTGTAAAGCTACTGAAGAAAAATGTTTATTTTTTTTTCTTTTTTATTTCTATATTTTAATAAATCCACAAAAGCGTGTTTATAAGTCTTTACAAGAATTAAATTTGAATGACATCCAATATTCTTATTTTAATAATTAGCAGATATATTCAGAAATGAGGATAAATTATTTATCCATCGTATAGTACTTCGGAGGTATATCTATTTTATACACATATATAATAATATTTTTGACAATAAACCTCTTCATAGTAATTATTTTCTTAATTAGTTGTTCATATATATATATACATTACATATTTTTTATTTCAAGTAGAGAAATGTAAAATAATATTATTGGGCTCGAATTATAGTACCATATATATAAGCCTCTAATGTTATAACGTTAGAGGCTTAAATAAAACTTTATAAAGATATACATAGTTACTTACCAAGTATAAATAGTAAACTTACAAATAATCTTTCTATAAAGTGTAATACCGTAAACAATAATTTTAGGACTTCAAAATATATGCTTATAAATTAAAACACTATTTATATTATATTTTAGATCTAATAATGAATGGAAAACACATTCAATTAAAATGTGCTACGTGTTTGCTAGTATGCTACTAGATACTATTATGCTCTTTATTAGCATGCTCTTTGTAAGTAGTGCTTATTATGATCAATGGTGTTTCCAGCATGCCTTAGAGACTGTACATCCTTACACTTCTACATATTTACGAGTGCTACTTAGCAAAGTAGCAAGCAACATTTTTATTCCATTTTAATTTTACACGTAAGCCATGAGCAGAATAGGATTATCTTATTAGTGGAATATTTGTAAAAGAAGTAACCGAAACGAATATTCCTTAATAATGATGTACTACGACACTTTTGAAGTTAAGTTAAAAAAGTTTAGTTAACTTTTACAGTTAAGATTAAATGAGTTAATGCAATAATCATTAATATTACTAAAAATTAACTCATATGAATTAATTCTTTCTATTATGTCTTTTATCTTGTTATAGTTTTATTTTGAGACTATATAAACCAATTAAAATACTAGTTTAATATATGTCGAACTTATATGGTTGTCTAACCATATAAGTTCGACTTTTTAATGGGAAAAATATTAACTTGCTGAATTTACTGAAAACTGAACAGGAAATAATTAATTATAATTATTATTATATCTATATTTAATTATTTATGATGATTTACGAGCATTACGTTAATCTTACGCAATGTACGAATACAATAAATCTAGATCCGACTCGTGGAATTCACTGGTGACCCAAGAGCTGTAGCTTGGCCAAAACATCAGTTTGGCTATACAGAGATGTAATGCTGCCAGCATATTGGATATCGTACTGGCTCCAGTGGAGTCATTGAAATGCTTCATTTTGAAATATTTTATGATGTCTTATCCTCTTTATTACAATATATGATATAATGTTGAGTACATATTATAAACATTGAGATCTTTGTTCAAGCAATGATATAATCCTTATTCTTAAATACAATTCATATATAAATACAGGGTTATTGGAATTACCAATAACCCTGTATAAGACGTACTTTATAATTTAATTAGGACGTATTGTTACGGAATACTGTTTTTCGGTGCTTTGAGTATGAGATATTAAGCTCAGAGTGCATACTTTTATACGTTACATAATTATTTATAACAATATGTATGATTAGCATAATATAATTATCTATTGTTATTATTATTATCTATGTTTTATATTATCGGTGTAATTATTTGAAATTACTCAGACAAGATAAAGAAATAACTTCTATTGTATTTTAAATATAGATATATTTTTTTTAAATATTTTTTCTGTATTATATTTATTTTTATATTGTGAAGTATATAGTTATTTATTCATATTTTTTTTATACATTTTATGATATATTTTTTTAGAGTTATTATAGCTATAATTATTACATTAGTGACTATATCTTTAAATAAACTTATATCCCAGTTCAAGTGCAAAGACACCCCAAATATTTATTGCTATTTTAATATTTTCGAACAACATCATTATAAAGTGATGGAAATTTAATGTTCTACATTTTTGGTTCAATTACTTTGTTAATAATTTTCAAGTAATTACAATTTTAATTATTAGACGTTATAATAGACTCTAAGATGCGCACGCGCATTTTGACGCTGAGGAAATTACATTAGAGTAACGACTTTAATTTAATTGTAACAGTGGTTAAGGATTCCAACTTTTGGCGTTAAATTATGCTTAAAGTTATCGGTTCATAGTTAAAACTGAAAGGTGTTTAAAAACTGAAATACTTTTTGTTCTCTTAAATTAATAATGGTAGGTCATTTAACGGTTAAATTATATCGTCATTTCGGATATTCTGCATTCAGTCCGAAAGTTAAGAGCAATTAAATTTCTTTAGGGTGAATTTGCAATTTGAAATAGGTAACAATTTTCCCTCCAGCAATAGTTGCAGTTATCGACTTCATACAATACATATGATGTTTATATGATAGGTGATTTTATAGAGGAACAAATACCATTAGATGAGAAGTAAAATACGATAATAAATTTTATAATATACATTCATAACCGTAAAGAACGTCCATGTTTAAATTCATTTATTGTTAGTCTATTGAAATGAATTCTTTATAAACTCTTCATTACGATTAATTTCATTTCACAATAACGACTTTTCGGTTCACTGATCAGAAGTCAATATAATTCATGACTATAATTAGTTTCATTTTCACAAGCACTATGTTTATCGTTGTTTCCATATGAGTTTATATTAAGTTGTAACCATTATTGTCACAACAATCAGTCTGTTGTTTATATATTTTTATTTATATTCAGTTTTCACTATAATTGCTTGCACTTTCACTAAGACTTTGCTGTTTAAGGATTAATTTATGTAGTCTTTGCTATGAATAGTTTTATTTTCATAAACACTTTTTACCTTATTAATGTTACTTTAAACGTATGTTAAGTATGCACTAAAATTACTTTCATTGTTTCGAAAAATCAGTTTTCTTTTTATTGAATACAAGTCTGCACTATATTTTAATGTATACTTTAATGTTCACAAACACTGTTGTTTATTTATTTTAATGTATTATTAATATTAACTACAATTACTTCCATTGTCACAATAATCACTTTTTTGTTTGTTGACTACGCAAGATTAATTCTGAACTATACCATTGAGTGTATAATGAAATATCTTTAACGTAAAGCTTTAATCCCTAGGCGCTGTTCCAGGTGCTGATGGATCGTAGAAATACTCCCGCACCTAAAAACGATAACGTTTCTATAATAATTTAAATAGTATTGTAAAATGTATAAAAGTTTTCCTATAACATATGAAATAGGAATCGTACGTTTGAATTGTGTAAAGTTGTGAAAATACACACGCAGCTTATCTATTTCGTATAAAAAAATAATATATGACAATTTAGTAAATTTACTTCTAACATGAAGCAATAAGACCTAATTTACGTATTTTGTAATAATAATAAATTCATAATAATCCTGATAAAACCTTGTTAAATAATAATTTTATTTAATATACTCGTTTATATTTTAAATTGATAAATGAATAATTACCCCAATACAATCTGCGATATCAAGAATAATAGACATCAAGTCACCGTTTTCGATTAGGTCGTCAGGTAAAGGAGGGGAAGCGCGCGGTAAATTTGTTCTTGCACGAAATCCCCGATGCAAGCGCAGAGTGCATTCACAGAAAATATAACGCAGTATCATGAGCCTTAAAAATTCACAACCAAGGAATGCGTGATAGGTTGGATCTGAAATTAATACAACGAATTAAAATAAATCAATAGCTGTATTGTATTAACAGTATCTGTGTAACTGTGTCTGTGTGTTCTTAACTGTAAATGTAATCTTCTGACTGTTGAATGTGAGTGTCTGGTTTCCTAATATATTATGAGGACGAAGAAATAGAGAGTGCAGTCATGTTTACGCACACGCTTAAGCAAGTATCCTGCGTAGTCGGAGATTAACATCAATGATGTCGCGCTATCCAGACTACTTTACTGGCTTACCTTTTTATAGCGATAGGCTTCGATCAAAAATACCACCACTGGTACCGATTAGGGTAATGTTGCTCTAAGGCGATATATTATATCGGTAATTATACTTATGAAAACAGTATTATGACTCTATCAGCAAACTTGTAGTTGTGTTTTGCTACACTTAACAACTTTGTTCAGAGCCGTTATTCGAATTTAAATCGTATCACATCTTGTTCGTGGCGTTTCAGCTCTATCCATCTTGCGCACTATATTAATTTAGTCTTAAGATCACGGATGTACTGTGTTACAATTTTAAGATGGGTAGGTAGTGTCAGTCAATGTGTTCTGCTTTTGCTTTCTTCTTGCTGCGACAGCGAAAGCGAACCAGAAATTGTATTAATAATTAGAGGGTAGCGCATAGTAATCAACAATATTGTAAGATTGACCCAGTTTTAATCCTCATAGTTAAGGTTTATTTGTACCAAATCTTGTAAGTCGGCGACAAAATCCCACCGTTTTATAGAGCTTGGACTCTACGACTTAGAAACCATGGTAGACAAATAAATTGTTTTAAAAAAAATTACGCACTTTGACTACATAGTACGTGTTGACTGCATAGTTGTATAATTAAAAAAATATATAATAGATGGAGCTGTGGCGAGTCTATATTATCACATCCGGTAGGTAAGGCTGAGGACCGACAAAGTCGAATAATTAAGGCATTTGGGACAGATACCTTAAGAGTTCTGTTGAAATAAATTTGAGTATGATTTGAGTTTTGGGATAATTCATCAAAAAATGAATGCTTAACACATTAATTGAGTCACATCGAGGAAGCGTACAAATCGAACCATTGTTGTAGCGAATTTGTTGGTTGTTATTTGATGAAGGCTTAGTTAAACGGGTTTTGAGTAGGTAACGCTGCTGTTTACTAGTAGTAATGTAGCTGTCGGTGGATGGATCACATAACTAAGGAAAAGTATGACAATAAAAAGTAAAATTAGTGTCTCTGAAATTTTCAAGGGTTATGTAATTTTAGAACGTTGAAAATAATGTATAGTTGCAGTCGGGAATATTTGTCAAGAAAATGATAAATAGATAATCGTGAGTCTGAACACACCAATTTAAACATTTCTTAGAATATTCTAGAACCTGACCACGTTGAATTAAATATCTCTTCGGATTTAATATATTCTTCGAGTAATTTAGACTATATTTAGTAATGTCAATGTTGAAGAAGAGGCAAAGACAGAAATTTACCACCGAAACGGTATTAGGGAGCAGCCCAAACGTTGGGTGTGCTAATTTATGTCTCTGAAAGCTAAGATTGGATCAGTCAAAAAGAAAACTGGATCGAAATAATTAAGGACGACAAACGTTTGAAGATAATAAAGCTTAGGTTTTGATAGACGCGTTGCCATTAGACTGTCTTTAGTTCAGTTCAAGTGTATTATTAAAAGATTTGTGAATATTGACAATATTACGTAATAGAGTATTTGCCTTTTTTTTATGGCATTGGTTGGCGGGTGAGTATATGGGCCACCTGATGGTAAGTGGTCACCACCACCCATAGACAAAGGCGCTGTAAGAAATATTAACCATTGCTTATATCACCTATGCGCTACCAACCTTGGGAACTAAGATGTTATGTCCCTTGTGCCTGTGATTACACTGGCTCACTCACCCTTCTAACCGGAACATACCAATACAGAGTACTGTTATTTGGCGGTAGAATATCTGATGAGTGGGTGGTACCTATCCAGACGGGCTTGCACAAAGCCTTACCACCAAGTAAACAACAAGCCTACAGCTAATATTCCGTTAGTGTTTTACAAATTATAGTTGTTCAGTTGTTGTAAGCAATTATGTTTTTAGCACTAGTAGGAGTGTTGGTATGCAAAATTTTAGTTTTTAAGTTTAAAATAAACATTAGTAAAAAAGGATATTAATATGATTACTATTAATCACTAAAAATAATAATGTGTTTTAAAATTTAAATTTATATATATATATATATATATATAAATTCATACAGCAGCTCTGAGTTCTGGCTCTTGTATACGGTATACAAACAAAAAAAATATTATCCTCTTTACAAGTCAGCATCTACTTACCTTTTAGTACGTGAAGTATACACTTTTTCTTCACCCTGTAGCAGAGTTTCACTTTTTTATTACATAAATGCCGTAAGTGAAAATGAAATATACTTATTTACCTTCTACCTTCTTCGTTCCTTCCTTTAATCTCATGAGATATACAGGGTTATTGGTAATTCGACGTATTCCCGTTAGGAGGTGATAGGGGTGACTATTTGTGATAATTATAACCCCAATATGCATGATGCAAAATTTAACTTTTGTACTGAAATTTGTAACTTAGGTACTGAACTGTTTATGTACCTAAATTTTATTTTAAATTTGTATTAAGTAAGTAAGTTACGTAAATAAGTAAGTATTTTTACATTGGTTATTATTTTAAATCAATTTTGTGGGAATTTTAAAGAGCGACCTTTAGTACGAATTCGGTCATGTTCGAATACGAATTTCCACCAGCGTCCTTTCTGATCATTTTATTTCGGTTGCTTTGAAATAAATTTATAGTTTTTATACATTTTCGGAAAGCTAAGTAAACGATTATGTTTTTAAAATAATCTGTACAACAAGTTTCATATTGATTTTTTTTGTTTTTCAGGCATATTTGAGGGAAAAAAATAAAAAAAATATTGAAATAATATCGTTTTCCGTCTCGCAATTTTAAATTTGGACCGATAATTATTGTTTGAATATTGAAAAATATCCAGTGTTTAATCGTTTTTATAAATAGGAAGAAAAAAATTGATTTTAATTGATACTTTTTTTAAATAAATTTTTGAAGTTGCATTTTTGACTTATTTTGAAAAAATCTAAAAAACGTGATAACTCAAAAATGGTTCACTTTTGCATTATGCATATGGGGGTTAAAATTATCGCAAACAGTCACCCCTATCACCTACTAACGGGAATACGTCGAATTACCAATAACCCTGTTTATAAATATGTACCGATTCGATCCAGAATACATACGTATATCGAAACGGAAATTTATGTAATGTTTAGACTTTTTTATACCTAGATAGAGTGTCGCACTATAAAATAACCAAAACAATCGAGCTAACTTTAATGTCTTTGTGTGCGTGACAGCTACACTTAAAACTGGCCGCTTGATACAAATTTGAAGCAGATTATAGATTTTTCTTGATAGATGAAGTACACTTTCCTTGGTTGCGCTATAATATGTTTTGTAACTACCGATTACAACTGTAGATATTTCTCAATGTTATCTACATTTCGAACTTATGTAATCCTTACATAAATGTATGTATTTAATGTTATGATGCAAATGTGTCTCGAAGAAGTTTGTTCTCTTCTTGTTTTATATATTTTCAATATTATATGTAAAACTTAAATTTTCATATTTCACGTTGAAACCTCTTCTTTGGAATTAATATAAATCTAAAGCGATTTATAAAACACGTAATGACAGCCTTGGATTACGTGTAATTATAATTTATTTATAATGTCTCAATAGCCTCTTGAGTATAAATATAAAAAAAATTAAAAGTGAAAAGTTTTTCATTAATGCAAATCCTTGAAGTTATGTTATAAATACATACCCACTAAATTTTAATATTAAATTAATTGAACTGAATTAACCTGCGCGAAATCAAGTCAAAGATTAGCAACTTTGCTTTATACCCGCTGGTGATCTCGATGCAATGATTTCATCTAAAAATTACTTTATCTAGAGATTAGAAGTTTTACTTACCTACTCTTGTTCTCATTAGCAATCGTATAGCTTCTTTCATGAAAACATCACGCAAATGTGAACACTTCTCCCACGTTTCCAAATTGATTGTGAAAACTTCGCAGGAATTACATAAACCGGCTATGGAGTTGTGCAAGAACAATGTAAACAGGCTTCCTTGGGTACTACGATCTGCAAAAACAAACAAGTTAAGTGTGTTGCAAACGTTTTCGGATGACGGTAAGCTTCAGGAAACGTTGCGGTATCTAATATGGTTATATGAGTACAGCTGTACTCTTAATAATTACTTTTATTTTGTTTATGATAATATTCTCATTTGAGGATATATTAACCGTTTATTGTGCCAGGTAACGACAATGGCGACATCAGCACCAAGAGTGGTAATCCAAATGTCCTTGAAATATGCTGGAATGCGTAAGAATTGTCCGAATCTACTATAATAACCAATGGCTTTCTGGTGAACGGCTGTAAATCTCCCGGATATAGAATGTGCTTATTTTTATATTTACTGTTAACAGATTTCGTTTCTCTGTTATAGTCTCTGTAAATATCAGATTTAGATGATGTAATCAAACCTCCAATGTCGTAGGTATCTGTAATAAATACAAATATTTATATTTTTGAACAAAAAGTTAACAAAAAGGTGAATAGTAAATTAAAAAAATAATCATATATATTTTTTAATAATATTTTGAAGAAACGAAATTAAAGTACTTACAGTTTTCTGGGTGCGTATTTTGGTGAGGATGGTAACCATCTGCTGATATGAAAATGAGTAACACGCCCTTTTGTGGCAGTTCGTTAATAGTGCTTGCTACGTATGTCACGACTTGACATGCGGATGGCTTGAACAGCAAATATTTATGTGGGTTAACATTTCCACCGACGCACGGAACACCTAAAATTAAATATGCACATCTCGATTTCTTATTTTTTATAAAAATCTCTCTTTGTAAATATTCGCTGCCAGCTTTTATTAAAATATATTTTTGCAAAAAAATGTCGCAGTGCATCGCATAATATACAATAAATTAATAAATAAATAATTTGTACCAAAAATTCGCTTATGCAATAATTAATACCACTGCGCAAAAACTAAAACGACATCATTATATTTCCGAAATTTATTTATACAAAAAATTCACTCGGCGTATGTATCAATCAACATGTGACATAAATATTTAACAAAACAAAGTAAATGGAAATCAGTACCTATACGTTTGGGAGTCTTTGAGGTTTCACCGGAAGCGTGCGGAGAATCGACGGATGGATCTTTAATAGGTACATCGATCTCCCATTCCAAATTTTGTAGCATACGGAACATATCTATGGTTAGCTCTGAGAATTTTACAAGCTGAGTTCCACTGCCTATTATAATAGCGTCTTGTAGTTTCAAATTCATTTGCAGAGTTCGCTCAATTGATGGAATCGTGTGACGGCTGAGACGACCGCTTTAAGATTATACGAATGAATGAATATTAATAATATTTCATAAACAAATCATCACAAGCGTGCTTGTCATTACTGTAAGTATACATGTATAATTTTGAACTTTACAGTCAATAGCGCTTTAAGCAGTATTATAATCGTTTTAGCAAGTTCGATTTACCTCAAAAATACGTGGAAAAAGTATTTAAAGTCAAACAGTATTTTTAATAAAAGTACTGTTGATAAGAAAAATAATTCGTCATATTTAAAGAAGTTTGTGATATTCCTGATTACATTTTTAAATAATAGCTGTGATTCTAGTTTAATAATAATAATAATATACATAATTACCTTAAAGTAACAATTCTGTTATTGTTATCCGGGTCTAAAATAGTCACACCTGGGTCAGCGTTTAGAAATGCTCTTACTTCTTCTAACACATTTAGCCATTCCGCTTGATCATTTGGATCGTATGCTTGTCCGTAAGCAACAATTTGCTTTTCTAGTTCCATTAGTAGTTCATTAATTATCTCTGATTGCCTCAAAAGTATAGCAACAACAATGAATCTTGCGTAGTAACGTAATTTCTTCACCATCAGCTCGGATTTTGCCTCTTTGCTTGCCAGATTGTAATATTGCCGTCCCCTTATTGCTAGGTAGAAGGAAAACGCTTCGACTAAGTAAGCGATTTCACTTGTTCGTAAGCTACCAAGAGAACAAAACAATTATTGTAATATATTTAACATTGTTTCTTAAGGATCAGTGTATGTTTCAATAAATGTTAAATAAAACAAGAATTATTTTTTCATATTCATATATCGTCCTGTTATGTATAACTATATATTTGAATATTTTATTAAAAACTTAATATTGAATAAAAGTTAATCATTTATGTATATATACTTACTAAAAATGATAATATAGTTGCCCAATTTTTGACGCAATTTCACCAATTTGCCACCGCTTTAAGCCGTATCTCAGATCCAAAATCGGACGATATTGTTGTTGAAATTTCCACAACTTTGCATAAATGTCAAATGTTCGTCCAAAATGAGCTTGCCATTGCTTGTTTCCATAAGGAGTAAGTTCCCTGTATTTTTTTTTATTACGTCAATACTTTTAAATAAATAAAATAAATTTAAATCAATATTTTTCCAATAAATCACATACCTTAATCCATTAAATAGTTGTTTCGATTTTTCAAGCAAATGACAAAATTCTAGAATAATTTTTCTTTCCTTCTCTGAGATAGGGCTCATTTTAAAAAAAAAACTAATTAGTAATCAAAGTCGTCGAAGAAATTTGCGTCACAAGTATCAACAGATGTCTGCAAATCCAAGCTTGTAGAATTTACATCTGCAGCTTGATGAACATCAACAGTGTGAGTGAAGGAAGTTTCCTGGGACTGTTCTATACAAGTACTACAGGTTTTTGATGCGTTGTGTGGAGTGATTGGTTTTAGCCTCCTTAGCTCAGGGAATTCATAGTCAATTGATTCATCGACGTAATCAAAAGGTTGCATTTGATCAAAAAGATCAAAATTGTAGCGACTAATGCGGCCTTTTTGTGACGACTGGGTTGATCTCGTATCTTTATGTGGCCGAGACGTTACTTTAGGCTCTAGTTGCCGCCTATACTGATCATTTTTTCGGCCTTTAACGGGTATTCCTTTTGTTAGTTTACCTTTTTTGCTTTCTTCTTTAAGACTATTTTTATCTTTATTGTCTGGTGCATTATTTGCAGAAGCCTGCGGTAACAATGGCACGCATTCGTCTCTCACTTGGTATTTACTTGACTTGCCGTTATGTGTTTTAGTATCCGCTGCAAAGGATATGGACTTCTCTTCATTTATTTCTGGGTGGCGTTGACGATAGTGGTGTCCTGTTGTTACCCAACAAAATAAACGTTTTATCAATTTCGTCCAACCTGTTTGAATAAATTGTATTGAATCTGGAAAAGATATTGTGGTTCTCTCTATCGAATTTATTAATCTTGCGTGGAATTTCCACAGCACATTATAGTATGTGTGTACCGGCCCCCATCGGGAGATTTTTACATAATTGTGACCACTATGGAGGATACTCTTAAAAAGATATGTAAAAATGATAAATATGTAATTGTAAATTATCTAATATAGATCTAACGACACAAGATCCAAATGAACTTTATAATTCATTTTTGAATTAATATTAATAGAATTTAATAAAATATTTAAAATGAAATCATACAAATTTAAAGTTTAGTGACTGGGCCACTATTAGTATAAATAAAAGTAGAAATAAATTATACGACCTATATGGTATGAAGCAGTGGAATCGAAACGTAGCCTTTCTAGAATACCTCAATAAATATTCCAAAATTTTTAAAACTGTATGCATTTATGCCAAGTTTTTATACATAAAGAACAAAATCTTAAATTCCGGTGATAGAATGAAGGTCACATTATTAAATAATAATGTTTCTAAAGGCGTTATTGATTTTTCATTTGAAACAGTTTCTGCAATAGATATCATAAAAGTATTTAAAACTATCAATATTAAAAGAACTAACGACATATGGGGCATTTCGGTAAAATTTATTAATAATACCATATATTAAATTCATATACATTGTTAATGCTTGTTGACTTCCAGGCAGGAGACATAACATACATATATAATTGCATTTAACTACCATGACTGTATTCTTAGATGTTGAAAAAGAGTATCTACTGAGTTTCTTGCCGGTTCTTCTCGGTAGAATCTACATTCCGAACCGGTGTACGACTATTTAAAGCTTTACTTTAAATAGTTTGTTAAATGACGATTCAAAAGTGCTTGTAAAAGCCTACTTGAATAAAGTATATTTTGATTTGATTTGATTTGTGGACTTTTACTAACGACTCGGTTGATCTTCATGCGGCCGAGACGTTACTTTAGGCTCTAGTTGCCGCGTTCACTGATAATTTTTTCGGCCCTTAACGGGTATTCCTTTTGTTACCTTTTTTGCTTTCTTCTTTAGGGCTATTTTTACCTTTATTGTCTGGTGCATTGTTTGCAGAAGCCCGTGCAGTCGATGGCTCGAAGTCGTCACTCACTTGGTATCTTTTTGACTTCTTTTTTTTAATTTCTGGCTGGCAATGATGACATTTGTGTTCTGTTCTTACGCAACAAATAAAAAAATTTATCAATTTCTTCCAACCTGTTTAAATAAATAGTATTGAATGACTACTAGATTCATTTATAGGTAAGATAGACTTATAGATAGCGGATTCGAATTATCTGCTACAATTGTAACGTGATTATGATCCCGAGTATTTCATACATATATAGTATAAAATTTCTATACGTATAACAAATACAAATCTTTAAAATTGAACGATCATAAAACTGTTAAGTTCAAAATATTTAAAACATGTACGGTAAACTTATAGCATTTATACTTGACTAGCTATCTCTGCCTGTTTTTTAATATTTATATTCGATACCACTCGCGCACCAGCTATTGTGTGTAGCCACAGATGGTAAAACAAGTGCCAACAACAACTGCACAAAATATTTTGAACTCAATCGGAACTATGCCATAACGTCTATGGTAGACTTCGTCAAATACTTTTTGAACTTGAAAAAAGGTAACATCATTTAATGGCAACACTGTGACTCATGAAACAATTAAAGCAACCGATATTGTTTAATTATGTTAAAAATATATATATTTTTAAAGAACTGTACAATATTTTGAAACTTAACAGTATTTTAAATAATAATACACGCAAACTAAGCTGGCCAGACTGAAGTTGCATCTTCGTCAAGTTGGTATATGCTATTTAATTTGTTTTTTATTGATTACATTGATATGTTATTTAATTAGATACATTGCTACAAAAACTTATAATATCGATAATCGATTCTAGGACATACCTTCTAGGAAAGCGAGCATTGAGCATGCTTTTTTTTTTTTTTTTTTTAAATCTGTATTTGTTCTGCTATTATAGACTAAAATCAGTCTGACCAACTAAAAATGAGCTTATTATACTGAGATGTTTGGTCCTATTACGCTATCTCAAGAAATTTATTTGCTTAAAGCGCAATCTATTGGAGTGCAATTGAACTAATTGAACTTTTTTGTTAAATAGTATTTATAGACGATGAAAAGATAATATAAATAAAATATCGATATATTTTACTATAAAATAATCATATATAAGTACAATAGTTATATATCAGTAATAAATAAGATGTGATCTATTACAGCAGATGGCGCTGCACGAAGTCAACCAAGTTATATTTTATTGAGATCGACTTAATAAACATTTAAAACTACCGAATCATTTTTTATTTTATTACCACTCAGTGTTGAAATTAATTTAAAAACATAATCATTATTATTATTTTATGACGTGCAATTTTCAGTGGCGACTCGATTTAAGTTAGTATCCTTATGCTATATTTTTTTAAACAATTCCTGATGACTAATAAAATACTATAAATTAGTAGAAACATGATTATTATTTTTTAATAAGTGTATTGTACCTATATATATATATCACCAAATAGATGAACTAATAAAATACAATTACGAAATTCATTTAATATTTTCCAGATACATATTTGTTACACTGGTACGGTATGAAAGTTTTGTTTTTATCCATATGTAGGTAGGTAATATTTCACTGTGAAAAATAATAATTATCCTATAAACTATAATCAGTATATAAATAACTTACGTGATTGCTCACCGACACCAACAATTGGAACGTCACTATCGGGTTCTTTGTTCATTGTATATAGATAAAACAGTCTGTGTGATTCCGTGTTGTATTCCATCACAAAAACATAAATTCAAGTTCTTAAAACTTTAACAGTATTTACTTCTATTTTTCAAGATTCTTATATCTCACGTATAGTATGACGAGGAAACGAAATGCATGATAAATTATAAACAAAAGACAAAATGATACTATTATGGACCAAATGATGAAGCTTTATTTAACAGGAAAATGCAACAGTCTTGCCGCGGCGGGTACCAACGAGGAATACGAGGCTGTTACAGTGTGCAGGGTAGACCACCATGGCTTATTTATACTCTTGGCCCCACTATTGGGGGTGGTAACTAAACCGATTCACCAATCACTGCACGTCTACCTTTACCTTATTATTTTGGAAGAGCTTGTAACTTTTTGTGTTTATCACGACTTACAACTTTACTAAGTCTAAACCTTAGTGATCATAGGCATTGGTGTATTAATTAAGTTTCATTACTTTACGTGAGATGGATGTTGTTAAAAAAATATTTACAGGTTAATCCTTTGTACGAATTTAAGACCCGCCTAGCTGTGAGTGATGGTTTGAGGTAAGGTGTGGGGAGAATGACGAGGGCTAATTCTGTAAACGTTGCATAAAAGTAGATACAGATTTTGTGAATATATTTTCAATTACAAAAAATGTTTTCAAATATAAACAAAATTTAGATACTTAAATAGTTACATATATTACTAAAATTCACTAAATATATATATTTTGTTTTATATCGTTAAACGTTGGTAACTAATGAAGGCGTCAAATAACTCAGTAATAATAAAATTACGGATTTTTGTTAAGTGAAGAGTAAAGTATATCGGAGATTTTCAAACGAAACAAAGTTTTTTTTAGCGGAGAAGTCGTTGTATTTACTTATTTATTAGTTGATATTTGTTATTTTATTGTGTGTGCGTGTTTTTATTGCCGAGCAGCATCACTATCTAAAATTTAGGATTAAAAATTAATGAAAGAGAGTTTCCATAGAACTCTAGGTCGCCAGTTCGTTGACGCGTCAATGATGAAAACACCGATGAAAATGATTCGGCGATGTGTCATCGTTGAATTGTCTTCCTTGAATTATTATTGGTCTTCGTGGGATTTTGGATTCCTGAGATGATCTAGATGGTATTCGGACAATTTATCCATAATCGGGTGATCTCTATTTGTGCGTTCTTCACTAGTGTTCCCAATGTGTCTTCGCTGTTGTTGGTGTAAAATATGAAGATTTAAATGTGACGCGATATTACGACTACTGCATGGGATATGCTATCGTGCAATTGTAGTATCTTCGTATCACATGTAATGACGATGACCGTCTCGTAATATAGTGCCCGTGTTTCATGTATTGTATGTACCCTTAGTACTGTAGACATTCTCTTTCTGTCCGTGTTTATGTTAAGTACAGGTTCTTAGGCTGGGTTACGGGGTCACGATACAAATATATGGACTTTATTACATTGGCATAGAGCATTGGTGTTTTTCTTCAGCATTTTGAGCGAAGATCTTGAGTTGCTCAAAATTTTAATTCGTTTGCCATTTCAAAAGTTTTGTGAGGAAGCGAATATTTCTGTTTGGAACATTATGCAGAAGGAATCAAGACTAAAAGTGGAATACCGTGTTTCCATAACTCCTCCCCATTATATAAATAATTTGCTAGATATATAGATTATGAAATTCAACTTGAATGTGACCGAAATGAAGATATACTGGCGTAGCAAAGACAAAAACAAATTTCAGCAGTACACAGAAACATTCTGGCTCACAACTGGTCATTCTATTTCAAACAAATATAATTATTTTGAACCAGAATATAAGAGAATGAACCATTGACTTACAATAGCTAGCATGTAATTTGTATTGGGTGATTGTGTAAAAAGAAAGATATGTATGCGGTTCAGCATTAAATTTACGTAATATCCATATTAAAAATACTTTTGCATACAGTGGTAGGACTTTTTACAAGCCTGTCTGAGTAGGTACCACGCATTCTCTCGCCATATACTCTACTACCAAGCAGCAATACTAAACACTTTTTTGTTCCGGTCTGTAGGATGAGTGAGATAGTGTAACTACAGGCAATAGGGACATAATATTGCAGTTCCAAGCTTGGCGGTGCATTGGCGATGTAAGGAATATTTCAAATTTCTTACGGCGCCAATATCTGTGACTAGTGTTGACCACTTACCATCACGTGTAATATTTGACCGTCCGCTTACCTATGTACTATTATATAAGGTCATACAATATATGAAACATATATATAATGTGACTATAATTTACGAACAGAAAGTTGTCAAAATCAGCTAAATTAAACTATTCGCGACATTCCTATCAACTCAACTCTAGACGACTTAAGAAAGCAAGAGAAGATTTCTCGTTCCAATACCTGTTAATATTATAAGCCTGAAGGGCTTGTTTATCTGAAAATGCTAATCTAAAGATCCAAAAGATTTGAAAAAATATATTTGCGTCAGATATCATTTATAGTGAAAGTTAATCTCTGCTCACGCCGGTCGTAGTACTAAGTTAAACAGTCTGTATATATTCTCAGTAACCGAAAGGACTTACGCAAATACATTTTTTATTTTACATCGGGCTATTAAAAAATATATCAATTATGTTTCATATAATTATTTATTAATAATTAAATTCCCGGTCTCGTATTGTAGTTAAGTTAGACGCGTCGAAGTAAGACTTTTACTATGTCTCTTTGATTGCCATTGAAAGTGGCTACGAATACTTTTTCAGGCGGATTGACAAGAGGTTCAAAATTTAAATTTGACTTGTTGACAACAATTATATAGTTATTATATTTATTTACTGAGACTAATGCATTAGCATGTTTTGCATGGCAACAACACATCATATATTTAGAGTCTAAGTAATATATTATAAGTCTATCATAGGATAGCAGCGCCATTACGATGGGGGTAGGCCGATGCAGTGCTCTAGGGCCCTTAATGTGAAGTCGCACTTAGGGGTACCATATTAAAACTGGTACCATTTTAAGACTTTTTTATTGAAATAGATTGTATTTCCATAATAGTAATACCAAATGGCTAGATGTAACAATTATAATTTCTAAAACGACTATGTTTTATGGCGCGTGCTTCAAACTTCATGTCAAATGTCTGTATTGTACACTCTCTCTCGGTCGGGTAGGCTTTGTGACTAATTTTGTAAAAATATGGTAGGTTATTTAGATAAAAATGTAATAATACTGCGATGCGATTATAAGTTTATAAAAATTAATCACACTTAAGTCATCGACAGAAATATATAAATGACTTCCTTCCTTGCTTTTAAAATATATACACTGTGATTTCAAACAATTACATAAGTTTTAATTTGTAACTAAAAAATAACGTATTAATATATCGTTGCGCTTGGCTCAGAATAAGGCTCCGTTTCTAGTAAATAGGTCAATCTAGAATTGAAAACGCAGGATAAAGGCCGTCCTACTCGTACGGGGAGGTTTGTGGGAGGCAACGAGAATAATTTCCTGTGAAAGTGCGATAATATTCTGTCTCTTTCCTTCAATAGTTGACTGAAATAGGTGTGAGCGATATAAATAAATAGAAAAAGTTACACTTTAATAGGAACAATTTCTAGAAATTGAGTGAACTAGGTCAAAACATGATTCTCGATTATTGATTTACCGGAGCTTATTTACTCTAGGAATATGAAATGTATTAAATTATTTCAGAGTACCTAACTGCGCAATTTAATGTAACGAACATTACTTACTTAACAAAACCCGTATTCTTTCGTTACAAGACACCTAATTTCATTGTTATTTGTATTGATTAAATCAATTATAAATACTTTAACCGTTTTTATAATATCTCATTATCTTCGAATAAAAATAACTAATGTTTAGGTACCGTAGCCTCGATGGCTCTGCTTTCCTTTCCAATCGTTTGCCCCATGTGACTTTGGCGTACCTCTGATGCAGATATATACCTTGACGTGACTTAAATATCACCAAGAGCGTTTTCTATTAAGTTGATTTTATTCAATAAACTGCTAATGGTATTTTATTAAGAAATATCATCATAGAGCATAATATTAAGTTTCTAATATTACTCTGTTTTTGGTAATGTATACTCGCTTATTATGACTAGACATTATCTTAACATATTACATATCTAAGAATATTTATACACTGTCTGATATTTTAGAACCGAATATACTCCGGAACCAAAGGAATGCACGACTATGAGCGAGCCGACCGAGCGGGAGGGGGCTGACTGTGCCAGTTGGTTACCAGATTACTGTGTCAGACTGTTATCAGAGTAAATTGTACACATTGATACGTGCGTGAATAAAAATAATCATTCTAAACTTATAATTTATAAGTCCAGGAATTAGCTGTAAGTATATGCAGTATATATATATATATATATATATATATATATATATATATATATATATATGTATGTACAATGCTCATATATATGTTTACTTTATGTAATAATAAGTTTATTTATTTAGAGAAGACAAATTAATAAATGGCTATATCGATGACTTTGATCACCTTCGACCGTACTTGCACTTGTACTTTGCACATGTATAAACTTATCGTACGCGTTTAACGCGTCTCTGCCACAGCAATGATATCGCGTCAAAGTAGTATATTTATATTTCCTCCTATGGCTGGAATAGGCTATAAGTTTACGTTGCTTGGGCCTATAATTACATCGACTAATCTTCACAACAGAATAATTAGTAAACTAGCGGTGCTCCTCCGAACTGGCCTACCAAGGTTGGGGACTGAGGTACTGGGGAGTCCGCTATGAGTGAAATATTTATTAAAATAATCTGGAAGCAAGGAATGTTTATTTAAAAGCCGGTCATCGTGATTATATAAAAGTTATTGTTGCGTGTAAAATGTTCATCGTAGACTATTTGAAATCTGACGTATATACATTCTATATTGGAAAGACCGTAAAGGTGCGTTCTGTTTTATTTAAAATATAATACAATAATAGCTTTAATTAATATATATTTAGGATATTCCTTTATCCATATAAGAGACTAGAACAAATAAAAAAAAGAAACAATAGCGCGCGAAACCAACTTAAAGCGCCATTTTTTTTTTGTTTTTTAGGTGCGGACGGCAAAGTCGGTATCGGCGCAACTTGTAATTACTGAAAAGGCTTCCTTGTGTTATATTTGGGTTTGTAAGCTTAACTGAGTATGTAGTTAACTTCAATATGTATGATTTGGTGATATATTTATGTTAAAATAAATTCGAAGTTAGAACTAATTTTGGTTTGTTCGTAAATTGTTTACAGTAATTTAAATTCTTGTCTATTTTTAATCTATTTCACTTCTGTACGCTAAATATATAGTCTATTCCAACCACAAAGGGACAAAAGCTAAATATTTGATATAGATTTGACGCGATATCACTGGCCGAAAGCTGATATGAATTATGGATTAACGGAAAAATTGCGTTTTGAACGTCGACGAAGCTATTATCGCAACTTTGTAAGTGAAATTTAAATGGATATAAGTGAATATACTACAACACTTCCATTTCGTTAACTGGAATAGTGTTGTATTATAAATAATGACGTATCAATCAAGAACTATTAGTAGCACACAATATAGCTGACTAATTAAGAAATCATATGGAATAGACTATAACATAAAAATAACATAATGTTTTCAATACTTTGTCCCTCCTTGGAGTTTAAACTTTATTCTTACCAAATTACATCAAATTCGTTTCATTGGTGAAAGAGCAGCTGTCATACATATTTACTTTTGCATTTGTATAGATTTTAGAATTGAATTTGAGTATTAGTATAGAAGTATGAGATGATATAAGCAGCTGAGCTTCGCAGTTTTATTGTTTTTGAATTCAGGATATTGACGTAACAAGTTTATATTCTTGTAATATATAAATAGTTATTTACAAGGAGGTTTTAATGTAATTTAAAAAAACGACAAGGATAAGGTACGCTGTAACGAAAATTATAGTGACATGAATATTAAAAAAAAAAACAAACTTAAGTCATATAATTGTCAGTGTGGGAAATTCTAAATAATGTTTCCAGTTCTACTAAAGGGAAATTATTTCAGAAAAAATATTGCTCTTAATATATTCAACACAAACAGGTACGTAGAATCAAAATTTATTTTTAAATTGAAGATTAATAATTTCCATTTATTTATGATTAACACTCCTCGTATAATGTAATACGTCCAGAACGATATAACTATTAATATAATGCAATAATAATAATTATTAGGAAAAACGAATCCCTTTGAATATTTCATCGAATTAGTCAGTACAAGTGGAATTAATCAGTTTGAGTCGGTAGTAGATTTTACATTCAATAAACCATAGTAATGCATTTATATTGAACTAGCGACCCGACCCGGCTTCGCACGGGTGCACTATAGTACTCAGAAATAAAGTAACTCAGTACCACTATTAAAATTTTAACTGGATCATTCATTATGGCTCCGACTTTAAAACTAAAAAAATCCTCTTGAATATTTGACTAGTATGATTTTATTCTATCTATTATATCATAAATAATAAAATCTTTATAAGATTTTAAATTAACATGGTTATTTTTATTACTAACATTATTTAAAACGGGATATTTACCATGTTTTATATTTTTATTTGGTTGAGCTCGATATTTCGACATTATCTACGAATGTCTTGTTCACGAGACTGACCTTTGCGGGTAGATGTTGACGGCATTAGAAGTGTCCATATCGGACTACCTCCTTTCTCGTACGTTTGCTGCGTAAACACTGGTTACCACTACCACTGTCACTTTCACCCCTACTATTTGTTTTATTTACACTCGAAACTCGATCCCGTGTTTTACAAACGAAACTCACCGTATCGATTCGCGATTTTTTTTTTTATATTATTATTCAAGAGTTTGCATAACTTTATCACTGGATTCCATACTTTTGACAGTTGAAACCCATCTTCCCTATTGAAATTACTATATTTAGTATATTTACTATATTGGATCGAGTTTCATAATGCTCAGATACTCGCGACAGAACGCCATTACATACCCCGACTGGTACGAGAAGCCATTGAAATTACTAAATATAGTAATTTCAATAGGGAAGATGGGTTTCAACTGTCAAAAGTATGGAATCCAGTGATAAAGTTATGCAAACCCTTGAATAATAATATAAAAAAAAAAAAATCGCGAATCGATACGGTGAGTTTCGTTTGTAAAACACGGGATCGAGTTTCGAGTGTAAATAAAACAAATAGTAGGGGTGAAAGTGCCAGTGGTAGTGGTAACCAGTGTTTACGCAGCAAACGTACGAGAAAGGAGGTAGTCCGATATGGACACTTCTAATGCCGTCAACATCTATCATCTACATCGTGAACAAGACATTCGTAGATAATGTCGAAATATCGAGCTCCACCAAATAAAAATAGAAAACATGGTAAATATCCCGTTTTAAATAATGTTAGTAATAAAATCTTACTAAATATTGAGCATTTTCCGTTCGCAAATATTAATAAATTTTGTAATCTGCACGTGTACTTTCAAAATAAAATATTTCCAGTTCGGAAATGAGGGGGATCGAATGAGAAGTCTTTCAAATCCAGAGGGGTTCATGTCGGAATAAAATAGTATAGCTATAAAATTGTAAAAAAAATATACCTTTCATCATTATAAAGGCATTCGATTTTTTTTATTAAAAGTCTATGTATATCTCGTGTCCGCGCCTTAAATTCAAGGTCGCCGAAAACTGTTTCTTGTAAATACATCAGTTTGTATGCATTAAAGGTTACAATTCCTACATGTTGTAAGTTGCATTATAAGCATATTTTATACTTTCAAAAATGTTTAATATAAAGCGCGAATCAGCAGCTCAAAATATAATATTTTGCAATTTGAGTGGTTTCGAATTGAGTTGCGTGGATGCAGGAAATCGTTGCTGCATTGATTTTCAGTTTGTGTCATGAAGTCAAATCGATCTCGATGAAGAGAGTGCGTATTATCAAGAAAGTTATGCAAGTTTGGCGATTAACAACTACAACGCGACAACGAGGAACATTACACGAGAGAAGCGCAAATGTTTATTAAAAATGTTATTGTCTCAGAAATGTATTAGTTATTACGATAGATTGAACGGAAATTTCGTCTACATTGACATTACCGTTCACACGAAAAAGTATTTTCGGTGTTATTTTTTCACCGATATCTGCTGTACGCTGCTGAATAGATTTTAAAGAAATTAGTTTTGCTCGTGTCTTGGATTTTGAAAGAACAATCAGGATATTGTTAAAAGAAAAAATATTTCTATTCTTTTGACATATTTTAAATTTTTCTTAATTTCTTTTTCACGTTAATATTAGTAAATGTATAATATATATGCTATCTGTGGATAACACACAGGACAATTTTTATACCGGAAAAGTGCACTATTATTGGGTTAGTCCTCAGCTCTGTAATCCCCGCTTTAAACTTGCAAATCCTTTTTGCTAAATTTGGTACTTTTTAGCTAATACTTTTTAGTGTATTTAAATGTAAAAGCTTGTTTTTAAAAAGGTTTTTAACTTTTAATTTATTAATATTACTTTTTATGAAATTGAAAAATCTAAATTTGTTGGTGAAAAAAGAAAATAAAACATTGTTAAATGCTAAAGCCCACTCAACGGATAAATTGAAAAATTAGCTAAATGTATTTTTTGTTTAATTTGTATTATTATAGTACATGTATATTAAAGTAGAGGAAAATCAAGAATTTAAATTTTCCTCGTCGGAAAGAATATATTAATTTTATTGTTGTTCTTAAATCTACCTGTGTGAAGCTGCAACTGAATTTTGATTTAATATAATTTAATTATTTTAAGACAAAATACATACAATACAATTTCAGTAATTACAATACTAGGTTGCTGTTGTTAACGATTTTTCTCCCTTTTTCACCTATTAAACTACAATTCTTAAAATTTAAATACATTTTATACCATTATAACTACATATTTATTGTAAACGCATTCAACAGATAAGTAATGGAATTGATTTACTTTCTCATTCGATCGTGCAAACCTTATAAACTTTAATTAACTTAGCACTCTCGTGTCTATGGAATATTCTCGTACCGTTTCGCTGCCTGTGGGCTTAAGGCACGATCCGTCAAACGACATGGCTTTTCAGGATGATTAAATATGATTGTTAAGCTTGATGTAATTTATAGCAATATACATTTTGTATTAGTGTCCGTTGGTCCATTATCAACCGGTCGATCTAACGATGTTAATCTTTGGTTTATAACTTCAAATTAAAATGTATGCTCGTTTATGTAAAACTTGTAACACTGTAAGTGGTTAGGACACGTGCATTATAAACGACGATTTATTATTTGATGTGCTTTGTTAACATCGTGAGGAAACTTGGGAAACACAGACGAGTGCTGCCGGTGAGAGATTGTCATTAGACGTAATAACGTAAATGCATTTTAATAAATTATTGATTACGGTTAGAAAAATAAAAGATTAATAGTTGTCTTTATCAGCGAATGATATTTAAATTAAAGTTATTAATACCTATATCATTGAAAAAGTCTGTGCAATTAAAGTTTTCCTCAAATTAATTGGGCTATACGTTTCACGTTCGACTGCAACACTCACGTAACCCTGTGACGATATCATCGCACTTTATTGGTTTCCTTTTAACATTTACGCGACGGACCTTTCATTGAATTATGATTTTATGCTCTCCGGTCCGCTCATCGATACCGTCCATTTTTTCATGACAATTAACTTTGTCACACGTACTTTTACACGCGCTAAAAGCATTTTAATTTTTTTTTCGGTTGAATTTTTTTAGTTGATGTATCTTTTTGAGTTTCGTTATAAGTTTCTCGAAAAGTACGCGAAACGCAAGATTAAATTTTAGATCGACTAAAATTTAATCCTTTGATAATATAATTGCGAATCGATTGTGATTTCGACGGTCGAAACCGTTTTGTGGACCACTTGCCATGCTTTTCGGTTTTCAGTAGACCCTCCGCTTGGCTAATATTGTTCTTAAAAATCGAAGTGCCAATGGCGGGCGACGAGAACTTGTTTTTTATTGGTATACCTCAGGCCTATTCTAGGGCACGGCGTCACACGCCTCGAAATCTTAGATGTATTTATTTTTCGTAGCCCTTTTGACTGCGACACTGCGTGTGTATGTTACCGAAAGTACGACTTATTTACACAATTTTATGAGAATTAAATAAGTTTGTTTTTATACAATATCGTTGTTGGTTGGTCGGGTAATAGAAAATAAAAAATTAAGGCACGTCCTGCTTTCATCAGATCCACTGTCGTAATTCGGATTCTGTCCAATTGGCCCCTTGTAAGTCGATGATGACCCCTGATGGTCGATATAAATCATATATATATATATTATACACAATAATATATATATACAATTAAAAAAATAAATCATATGTTAAAAATCATAAATAAATAAGGGATATTAACTATTACAATATTATATAGTTCATATTAAAGCGTGACGTCGGGAAAGGTGAGGAAGGCGTTATGGTTACAGTAAACGATAAAACTCCCTGACAACATCGTAATTACTGAATAATATAATATTTGGTACGTGGGGGTACACAGTGACACGTCGCAAAAAAACTAAATATAGATTAAGCACGATTTGAGACTTGAGGCTTTTTAATGTTATAAACTACTTAAGCTCTTGAACAGTTATTTGGCACGGCTGCCAAAGTATTAAACAGCTGCATATGAATAAAGAACGAACGAACGAACGAAGAAGGCAGAAATAATCATGTCTGCTAAAAAAAGTTAAGGAATAGCTTATAAATATCTCATTGCAGGGCTAAGCCCTCTCCCCGTGTGCTCATTCCACCATGCTGTTCTAATTTTTCGCAACTCGATTATTTAGCAATTCAATTAACAGTAAACTTTTTTACCAAACGGTGTCGTTCAATTAGTTACCCGAACGACATTCCGCAAATACATCTTCCGTTCATAAAATAGGATAATGTAAAGGGATCTTTAGAATCTGCTTAAGACAGACATAGATATGGGATGTTTGTGGACATAATCACATAAAAAGGTCACATGTAAATACAATAATACAAAACATCTGTGTCCAATTATTTATTTCTTTATAAAAAAGAAATGTTAGTTTATTTATATTTCTATAAAATTGCCAAAAGGGTGTATTTTTCGTGGAATGGGTGTTATATCCCCTTTGTTAACTCGTCGCTAGTTGGCGCTGCAACACATCAACGTCTATCTCGAACCGATCGCCATGAAAATTGGTATACACAATCTGACGGGCTCTGCTAGTATTATATGGATTTCAATCATTTGCCGAAAATGATAGTGTCGTTACGTAATTTTTTTATTATTATTGAACGTAAGGCAGTTACATTTATTTCCAATGTTTAATACTTATTCTGTTCCGTATTTTATTAAATAGTAGTAAGGTAGTAAATATATGCGGGGTACCAATACCGGGAATATAATGTAGACATAATATAAACCAACGGCGTTAGCCTCCCTTAAGAAAGGGTTCTACCTTTTGCACTCCGCGTTACTTCAAATACCTTTAAGTTTTAGTTGAATAAAGATTTCTAAACTCAAGATACATATTTTATTTCATTTATTTTTTAGTTACTTTATTTAAAAGGTCAACTATCTGTACTAAGACACCTTCGTGTTTCGGTCCACGCCGGGGACCCCCCCGAGGGGCATCTATCACCGTCCGCGGGACGGTGATTAAGGTGCAGGCCCAAATAAGGTATCTAGGTCTGATCCTGGATGGAAGATGGAGTTTCGGGCAGCACTTTGTCCAACTGGGCCCGAAGCTCATCAATGCCGCTGCCGTCTTAGGTCGCCACCTACCCAACGTGGGAGGACCAGATTCGCCATGTCGACGCGTATATGCTGGCGTGGTACGCTCCATGGCGCTGTACGGCGCACCAATATGAGTGGACGCTCTCACTGCTCGGAACAAGGCGCTTCTGCGGAGACCGCAGAGGGTCGTAGCGGTGAGGGCGATACGTGGATACCGTACGGTTTCGCAGACGGCGGCGACGCTTCTTGCGAGCGATCCACCCTGGGAATTCCAGGCGGAGGTGCTCGCGGAAGTTTACCGTTTCCGGGTGGAAGCCAGAGCGTGTGGCGACCGTCCAGGGTCCGCGGAGGTGGAGCGAGTAAGGGCTCTTGCCCAACGAGCTCTTATTCACAGATGGGAGGAGGACCTGAGGTCCCCAACAGCAGGTCTGGCGACAGTAGAGGCGATCCGCCCCCACTTGAGTCGATGGTTGAAACGGAGTCACGGCACACTCACATTCAGGCTAACACAGGTGCTTACCGGGCATGGTTGTTTCGGTAAGTAGACGGAGGGGGTACCGCTGTTTTTTTAGTTGGTATTCCGTATCATCGTGGGGGAAACGAGTCATGCGTTACTCCAGCGAAAAAAAAAAACACCTTCGTGTTTCGTTAACCTGCGTACATAATTTGTTGAGCTTAGAATTTAACGTGTCTGCGTCAACAACTCATTTGAACAACAACAAAAACGTCTATTTTTGTATATTGTTTATTATTTTATAATTTTTCATAATTCTGTAAGACTAAAGTTAAGATTTTAAAATTGCTACACCTACTATCCATAAATATATAGGTACATCGCAAATGCCAAAGCCACAAGATTTAACTATATTAAAACATAATAATTTTTTACATTTTTTTTCTCGAATTTTCCATCCCTTGGTTAAAAAATTGGAGAAGAGACGTTTTTTACGGTGTTAGAAGATTAAATATCACATCCAGCGACTAAACTTAATTATAATTTACGATATCCAGAGGCTTGCGAGGTGTGGGTTGGAAAAATCAATGCACACCGTTGTATAAATATCTTACTCTTTAAGCCTCTCCTAGATATTTAATTCATTCATTAATTCAAAATAACATAAAATTTAAACAATAATGGCGTTTACATTTGCCATAGACTAAATTTCGAGTGAATTAAATTTGTGTATAACCTTTTTTTGATAATTAATACGCAGTTCATTAGCTTTGTATTCAAATATAATCATATTATTATAAGGCGAAATATATGATTGTATTTAGAAATCTATCTGATGAACTCGACACCGTTTTCGGTCACACACATATATATGTATGTACTGACCAACTATTATATGTTATATATTTTCCGGTATAATAATTAACGTTGATGGAGTAATAATTATATTGATTAAAATTAAGCATAGAAGTGTCGATTTCAGCAGGGACTGTATAACAATATGCTATAAAAGGAGAAAGGTCATAAGAACAATAATTATAATTTCGAGAAAAATTAATGAGCGAATTGATAGTGAAAACAAATATAGTGTCGTAATAAAACTGTTCTGATTTTTTTCACATTTTACCCGTTGCCACGTTGTCTGTACTCGTAAAATTGATATTGATTTCGAACCGGGGCTTATTCATTATTTAATTAACTTTCAACGAGCTTAAATAGTCGAAAGGGATATTATTATATGGTTGGAATTCGTGCGTTTTGATATGTAATTTAATCATTTTTCACATCGGTAGGTTTTCGTGCAAACCGGTCTCGGTAGGTACCACCCGATTATTCGATATTTTACTAATAAATAGCAATGCTTAGTATTTTTATGTTTCGGTTTGGATGTTGAGTAAGGCAGTATAACTACAGGCACGGGGGACGTAATACTGAGTTTAGTAGGAGGAATGTTAATATTTCTTACAGCGCCAATGTCTACGGGCGGTGGTGACTACTCACCATAATTTGCTCGTCCTAAACCTATACCTTAAAGAAAGTTTATTAAACTTCAGATCAATATGTATGGATTCAATAAACTTAATTATGTATTAATGTCTAAGTGATTTATTATAATGGTCAGATTCCTTCTAGAAATCAATAAATTGCATTAAAAAGACGTCGAGTGCTCTGCGTTACCTAAAATTAAATATCAGAGTCTGGATGTCTCCCCCTCTCAGCTTGTTTTCGTTTACATGACACCTTAAATGCCGATCGTGCTAGAGGAGTAATGTTTTTCTCTATTTAGATTTTACATTAAGTTAAGGGCTGCAACATTCAACTGAATTTAAGACGGCACAAGACAAAAATTAACATTTAATTTATTTGAGTTTAAATAATAGTTGAATTACATTTCGATTACCGTATTTTTTTAAACTCGTACTCAGTGAAGGTAATCATCGAGAGGAAACTGTAAATGTCGGGTGAAATTTTGCTACGTTTAAATACGAGTACTGACGTATGTATCCACGAACCAGTAGTAGTCAAACAAGGGAGTATATACTCAAAGGCCTTTGATCAACAGCGACATTGACGGGCTGTTCTTTTTTTTAAGAGTTAAAATTTTATAAAATTTGCTATTGGCAACTTCTTTCATATCAATTTATAATATGACAAAATTTTTAACGTTACACGTTAACGTTAAAAACATAAGTAGGTATTATGATATTGTATGTTATGTAATTGTACTTTTGATAAAAAAATGAGCTGTTATTTTAAGAAACTAACTAACGAAAATTTGGGCTTTATTCCGGGCAATTGTAATTCAATTTTCATGTATTTTATCTGTGTTTATAATTCATTTTATGCTCGGCTGTAAAGAAAAACATTTTGAGGAAACCTCCATGTATTCGTATTGGATGTAATTCTTCCATATGCTTTGAGGTTTAATAATAATAAGCTCAAAACCTACTCCTTAAAAGAAGATACCTCAGTCCTGCGGTGAGTTTGTATAATACAATTTTTATTTTTAGGTCGTTGTTGTTTCCGTCGATTGCATATTTGAACAGAAGAGTGACCTATAGCGGAAAAAATAAATGTTGCAATAAAAGTTCCGGGGCTAGCGGCAATAATACAATTGTGTTCCAGAGCTACGTGCCGCCGCCGATAAAATCACACGATGACAAAAATATGTGTTTAAATCGACCGATGTCACCACATCTCACAATATACGCACCCACTCTGCCAGCCATGACGTCGATAGTGCAGCGCATAACTGGTTTGATTAAACTATTACTAAAGTAAATGTAGGCTATTATAGGATTTTGTGGAGATAATCTTTTGTGTTTGGTGATTAACTATGTATTGTTTCACGTATAATTCAATGAAATCAATACTATATAAAGCGATATATATGTGACAGTAGCTGTGCCCGCGACTTTGTGCGCGTTGTTTGAGTTTGAGTTATTTGGATATTGTAGCGTGATTTTATTTTTATTCTCGAGTTTAATAACTTTATTTAAAGAATTTACATTCACTTAAAAAACAATAATACAATTATAAAAATTATGTTGGGTAGTTCGACAATTCGTACGGTACACTCGATGCATAGAAACAAAGAACTGTTGCAACTGGAAGTGTTAACATACCGAAATTTAGAAGTTTGATATAATGTTAAAAAATATTTGATATGTAATGTATTGTACAGTAATTTATTAACATAGGTTCTGTAAATATCTATATTAGTTTAAGGTTCCTAAATATAATTTTGGACATATATTTTTATTTAATAAATAATTTAACTTAGAATGTTATGATTACTAGTAATGTAGGATTTAAGTAATTTTTTGAAATTAGCCATCGTTTTTGCGTCTTTTATATTTTTGGGTAAAGAGTTATACAATTTAGCACCTTCATACATAATGCACTTTTTACCGTATTTAGTACGCGGCTTAAATAAGCTAATGTCATTTGCTGATCGTAATGTCATTTTTTGCTCTTCGTGTTTTTTAGTAAATTTTATTTGAGTGTGTATTTCGTTATTTAATATTTTTCGTATTAGTACGCAATTAAAATATATATATGATTGGTGGATGCTCATGATTTGGGTTTCCTTATAGATTTTTTGCGTAGGTGTTAAATAGTTATAATGAAATAATAGTTTTATTAATTTATTCTGAGTTATTTGTAGACTTTCTAAATTAGTTTTGGCAGCTGTTCCCCATATTTGTATTAGATAGTCTATGTGAGGTTTGATAAGAGAATTGTAAATAATATAACGCACTTGTCGTGGTAAGCAACGCACAATGCCTCGCAAAAAACCCATCAGAGAAATAAGTTTACCTTTTATTTTATTTATGTGGGGTTTCCATGTCATCCCGGTATCCAAAATTAATCCCAAATATTTTTCTTCATATACTCTATTAATTTGTTGATTATTTATCACTAATGATAATGATTGAGGTACTTTTTTATTTTTAGCGGCAAAAATAATGTAATTAGTTTTTGCTATGTTAATTGTCAAAAGATTACTCTGGAACCACAGATTTAAAAGATTTAAGTCATTTTGTGCATCATGTAAAACACTTTCAATTGATTTTCCATAGTAGAAAAGGCACGTATCATCAGCGTACAAAGTCATATCCCCTTTTAATCCAATTTTATTAATACTATTTATGTAAATTATGAACAACAAAGGTCCGAGAATGGACCCTTGGGGAATACCAAAGGACACTGCACGCGGTTGGCTTTGTGTTTGCCCTATTTTAACAATCTGATATCTATTTCACAAGTAAGACTTAAAAATATCATAAGCTGTTCCGGTAACTCCTATGTCAGTGAGTTTATTCAGTAACAAATCATGGGAGACAGTGTCAAACGCCTTTTTTAAATCAATAAATATACCTAAACAATATTGCTTATTGTCAATAGTTAATTTTAGTTTTGTAACCAGATCTATAGTAGCTGAAAGTGTATTACATTTAGACCGAAACCCATATTGTTTTTCATATATGAAATTTTGCAAATCTAAATATTTTTCTAAACGAGTACAGAGAATTCTTTCGAAAATTTTTGATACAACCGGAAGAACAGAAATTGGACGGTAATTACCTACGTCCAATTTACATCCTGATTTATAGATAGGAGTTACTTTGGCGATTTTCAGACTATTAGGAAACACTCCCTGTTTTAAACATTTGTTTATACTGACAGTAAGTTCATCTAAAATTATATTTTTTATACATTTGAGAGATTTAGGGCTTACACCATCCAGACCAGAACTAGTTTTTGTATTTAATTTATCAATAATTTTGCCTACTTCATCTGTAGTCGTTGGGGTTATTTCAGAAAGTGTATGTTTAGGACTTCCAGTTGCAAGGGTTACCTTATTTATTGTTAAGCTGTGGTGATATTTGCTGGGTATTAGATTTGCTAAATTCGAACCAATCTCTGAGAAAAACTTGTTGAAATAATCACAGATCTCTTTCTCATCTGAAATAAGGCCGTTTTGTGTTTTAATTTTATTCGGAACCCATTCCTTCTTTATTCTATTGCATGAAAGACAGATAAGTACACTCCACATCTTCTTAGGTTTATTAATACAATCAGTGAAAGCTTTCAGGTAGTATTTACTTTTACATTGTTGTATATGTTCAGACACTTTATTTCCTTCTTTTATAAATTTTTCATGCTTTATTTCGTCCTTTGGGTTACTTTTATGTTCACTCCAAAGTATGTTTCTGTTATTAATTTCATTAATAATTTCTTTGTTTATCCATTCTTGTCTTGGAGGGTTCAATATTTTATATTTTATAACTTTATTATTTTTAATATTATTTAAAAGTTTATTTTCAAATTTATCATAAGAATAGTCTTCGTTACAATTTATGTTTACTAACATATTTTTATATAGTTTGTCATAATCTATGGCCTCATATTGAACTTTTTTGTTGAATATGCGTTTGTGGTTTATGATTTCAAAATAAATTTGCTTGTGATCTGACATTGGTGTATCTATTAAAGCAAAATGAAACTTATTTTCAACAAGGTTAGAGCTTACGTGGTCAATTATGGTTTTCGAAGTAAAGCATTCTCGGGTACAAAATTTTTCACTTACATTATTCATAATTTTATATCCTGCTCCTTGAAGTATTTCTCTATAGGTGGTTACAAATTCCATATTTAATAAGTTGAGGTTGAAATCGCCAAACACTACAGCTCTGCCTCTTTTATATAGTTGTTGGGAGTATATATCTAAAAATTCCTTAAGATTTGTTGTGTCTGGTTTTCTATAAATAGCACCAATATCCAGGTTATAGTTTTCGAGATGAATCCACAAATAATGACAGTCTGCTGTACATTGTTCTTCAATTAGCCTGTGTTTTAATTTATTATGGACGTAAATTGAAACTCTACCTCCTCTAGAAGTACTTCTGTAATTATAATAGTGTGTATATCCAGGAATTTGGTAGTAATTTGCCACATCATCAGATTTTAGCCAAGTTTCCGTTAATATTATCAGATGGAGTGAGTACTGGAAACATGAGAGTATACATTTCAATTCATCAAATTTGCCCGGTTTAACCATGCTGCGTACATTTGCCTATAGATATTTTAAGGATTTCATAGTACTTATTATGTTTTTGTAACTATTGACTAGTTGATAAGAGGTGTCAGTGCATGCTAAAGGATCGTTGTTGGTAATAGTATCTATTTCTTGTAGTTTTTTGGCGAAGTTGTTATTATTTTGGGGATGTCTTTAAAATATTTTATGACCAAATTCTTCTCTCCATTTTCCACCCGGTTATTCAGTTCGGCTTTTAATTGTTTTAAGTAAGACTGTTGTTGAGGTGTTTTATCTGAATATATCTTAATGGAACTGTTATTTACCGTGTGTTTATTACGTAATATCAGTTTAGCTGTGTTTTTAGAACTAAAGCAAGCTTTTATGGGTCTAGTTTTATTCGGATCGTACTTCTCAAGGCGTATGACTTTTATTGGCTTATCGCAATTTCCATCAATAGCCTGTATAATTTTGGTTACTTCTTCTTTATCCATATTTTTTCGTTCATCTTTACTTGTAGAGGTTGATTCCTTTATACCAGTAATAATAATAATTTTGCTTCTATTATCTCTTTCTTGAATTTCAGATATGATATCTTCATAGCCATTTGTGGACGAAGAATTATTAGTAACGGTTTTTAACAGATTAACTTCGTGTTCTATGTGTTTAATTGAATTTTGTGTGGTATTGTTTTTATTTATTAACTCCAGAATTTCGGATTTCATCGAGTTTTGTTCTATTTTGAGACAATCAGTTGTACTTTTTATGTTTTTTACTTCTTCTTTTATTGACTTTATATCTTCAGACATTTTGTTCATGAATTATTTTTGGTTATCACTCATCGACGTCAAGATTGGCATCATTTGAGACATCTGGGAACGTAGTTCGCCTATTTCCTCCATCATGTGATTACTATCATCAGTTAATTTACGTTTATTACGATGAGTAACCTTAGAAATGTCAGAAAACTCAAAAGATTGTTCATTAATTACCAGATTTGGTTGAGAGTCAGAGCGACATACACTTGGGCCACTTCCAGTCGGTGAGCGCAGTTTGTTCATAGTTGATCCGTGTTTTGTCTACCTTATCGGATTAGCACTGCTTTTAGAGAAGGCAAAAAAATAAGAGGCCGTCTTCTTTCCCCGAGGTGAGGAGGAGCGGTTACCTCGTCGCTGCTTTAGTTTTAGAAGTAGAAAGCTTTAAATTCGCACAATTAGTGTAATCAACTTCACTTCCTAATGTTTTGATAATAGGTGTTAATTTGGCAAAACTTCCAATGTACAGTATTTTTAAATGACGCACAGCACGTCCACTCAGTACGAAAACTTGTGACCAATTTCTATATATAATTCTAAAATAAAAGTAACCTAAGTTACTCCTTATCTGCCAGTGAAAATCCTGTCGAAATCGGTTCAGCCGTTCCAGAGATTAGCCGGAACAAACAGATAGACAGACAGACAAAAATTGTAAAAAATGTTATTTTGGTATATGTACCGTGTATACATACATATGCATTTAAAGATGGGTTCCTTGTAAATCGATTGAAAAGTTTGTTTGACGTCAGAAATTTTCACAGGATTGTACATAATAAGACCTCTTATCATTAGGTGATCTATATGCAAGACTCCATATATTTAATAAAAAAAAAAAACATCGTCAGCATTATTTCTTCCAGTGTTCTTAACGCAAATACATATATTTTGTGTTTGTTTCAGGTATTATTATAACATTCTACGCTCTACTTTTATCAGGCGGCAGTCTGTTTCTGTCCAACGGAGTCGAAACCTACGTGTCCATGATTCAAAGTCTAGATCTTAATAGACTTTCAATTTTCATCATAAAAATAATTGTGGGTGCCCCGTTTGTCTATCACTACTTCAATGGCATTCGCTTTTGTATGTGGAATGCTGGGAGATGGCTCGCGATGAAGGATGTCTATGAAACGGCAAGAAAGAGCTTCATAGCAACCGTAGTTGTAACATTAATCTTTGCAGTTATTTGATCAAGTTTTCTTTTATATTTTCTCGTTTCACGTAATATATAATTTTACTTGAAAGGTTTTTTTTTATTATTTTAAATAAGGAACTGATTTGAAATTTAACTTAAATTCAAATTTAATTTGAAATAAAATTCAATATTAATAAAGACTTTTGTCGGCGCTGAAAACCCGTAGGGTGTTTTCAATCATAATTTATTGTTTTGCCAAATAACAATAGTAGAAAATGTTTCAATTTGAAGATAAATGTAGCCAGTATAATTAGTTGCAAGAAACATAACATCTTATTTACGGAGGTTGGCGCCGTACCAACAGTCTACTTCGGTGACTACGTGTTTCTTTGATAACTACTAAACTTTAGTACTATTAAGGCGATACTGATTGTCAAAAACAATAATATTACTGTCTATTTTCTTATTTCAAGCAAAACACTTCACTCTTCCTCACATTTCAACCCATTGCAACACCACCGATTTTTAAGCTCACCTCAAAATTACACAAATATTAATATGAATAATATTTTTAAATTAAAAATTAAAATTTTGATGTCCGATTTAAATCTCGGCCGATGAAAAAAGGTAGGTGAAGCATATGCAGGGACAAATTATTTTTCGTAACACGGTTAACTCGTTTAATGATTTTAAAATAGACTTGATTATAAGTCGATCGCTGTCTAATAATTTGTGCTGGATAAACGTTTAATATGTTTCCACTTGATCTGTATGGAAATAAAATAAATATGTGAAGATTATATTATCAAAACAACATTTATTATTAAATCTCCAAAACTAACGAACAGTAATTATTTTTTAACATCCTTATAGTCTGTAACTGTGAGCCTTTGTTAAGTTTTATCTCAAACAATCGGGAATATTCCGATATGCGATGATAAAATTCCGAGATTTGAAATATTAACTGAAGATACGTTTTATAGGAAAATTAATTGAGACTTATGATTCTCTCGATACAAAGGAATAATCAAAATGCTATTAAATAAACATTCTAGTTTGTTATCGAGAATATATATGGTATTAAAACAAAAAAAAAAAAAAAAATATTATCTTTGTTATATTACTTTTACGAATGACACGTGTACTTCAAGCATATTGTCTGTTTCACAAACCAACCGCTACCGTTTTAATGAGATGAGAGGACTACGAACAACTTTGCTGCGCTTTGTAATAATCATATAATTTAATTACAACAACATTTAAGTATATTTTCGCAAAAGACAGCTAATTCGCCATCTATGAAAGGTCTATGGGTCGAGTGATAAGAGCAGTTCCTTTGATCTAGAGCGCCGTATTAAGTCAAAGAATGTCTGTCGCTACTGTAGGAAGCTATGAAGTAATTTATTTATGTACTTATAACGGAACTATCAAGCTGGGGGAAATTGTTATAAGTTTTGGTAACTATATTAAAAAATAAACGTGTTATTTAAATTTATCTACGGGTAATTGATTAACTTTCTTTTCAAAATATTCTCAATGTGAACTGTGTTGTAACGATAAAGTCTTTCCCATTTTAAACATGTAATTGTCTATATTTTATTATAATTAATGCGAATATCTGTAAACACGCTTTAGCACCAACTCAATTCTAAGCAAGATATATAAATTTAGTTTTACTTTACTGACATACTATGCGAAATGGTGGAGAAGAGACTACTGATTTCTTCTCAATATAATCTACTTTCTGAAGCGGCGGTAACTTTATATTTTTCGACACGATTCAATAGTGCTTTTATGATAATACTTGAATAAAGAATATTTTTATTTGATTTGATTCAGTCCAAACATATTGTTTATATTTTCTTCAAATACAATAATTTGTTGATAAAGTACCGCAGGCCATAGCTCTCACTCTTAAAAATAAGATCATATTACACCATGCCGCTTCAGTGGAGTTTGTGGATGCAAGCTTGGAACTACATCATTCGATGTTATCAATATTTTACCACTGAACACGATACAAATGCAATTAACGTACACGGCAAGTCACTGATACTAGGCTGGATTTGAAGTTCACAGACTTTGGTTCTTTGGTTTAAATTGTTCTATTCACAACGTTGGTTTTAATTAAGATTTTATTTTAATGTGTTATTTTCATTTTAGCAACGTATTAGAATTCCCGTAAAACATATTAAATATGGTTTTGAATGAAATTGACATTATGTGGAGCACTTTATTTATAAAAATAAATAAATAAAGTTTTTTTTTTTAACATACTAACTAATATTAGGAATTGGTGTTCTCAAACGTACCTAAAAGCATGAAAGGTTCCTAAAATCGATGAATGAACACAAACGTGTTTAGGCTTGTGCGGAGAAAGTATTATACAGATATGAGTAAATTAAGTACCGCTTTCTTAAATCTTTTTTAAGTCTTTTACTCGCTAAAAGTTATAAGGGCTTTTTCACTTGTAGCATTAAGCAAGCGGTCAACACTGCCTATATACGAATACATTGGTGCCGTATGATATATTAAGTATCCACACATCGAAATTCCCAAATAATGGGAATTAAGATGTTATGTCTCTCACTCACAAATTTTGTGGTCACCCTTCAAAATAAAATTAGTCTCCCTACAAAATTAACATACATATACACAATAACAAACAAACAATTTCCCTAGCAATATCTGTCCTGTAGCTACTTCAACCAATTAAGTAGGAAGTCAATGCAATTTTATTTCACGACTGCATTGATATGTCAATCCCACGGAACACAGGCGACGTGAAAATACGGTTACTAGTATAAAATAGCTCATATTGTATTCCTTAAAAACATATTTCAAGAAACTAACCTGTTGAACTTTATATGATACTGGTGACCCGCCCTGGCTTCGCACGGGTGCAATACTAATACTAATTATACTACAGAATGTTTTAATATACAACGTTCACAGCTTTTTTGTCATTAGACAATACAAACCGCTATGTTCCTGCATATTAAATCTGTAATATCTGCGAAAATATTCATTGAAATTACATATTGTAAATTTCGTTGCATAGTTTTAAAGATCTAAGCATATGTACATGGGAACAGGCAGACAGCGGGAAGCGACTTTGTTTTATACTATGTACTGATGTAACCTAGCTCTAGAAGTCTTTGTGTTTTCGATATCGTGTTGATCGAATAAAAATAAGCTATTCATTTATATTTTATGACGTAATATATTATAAAGAATAAATAATAATACAATATAGTACTGACAAATATAATGTAATTAATATATTTTATAGAGCTCGAGACTTCCTCCGAGATGTTTCTAACTATGAATATTTCTAGCTTTCTCTAAAGCTCTGAATCATCTGGTAGGTATAAGTTTTATGTATCGGTCTAGCAGTTTTTTTAATAAGAGTTAATAAAAAAAATAAAAGTTGTTAACACAGATTTGTAATTACAGACGTACGTTTTACAAAATGATATATTAAAACCATGTCACTGTCTGCTTAAACGTTTCGGATCCATTGTTCAAGCGAGTTCAAATGCAGATATGAGTTTCTCAAAATTGAAATTCATTATGCTTTGAGCTATATTTTTGGAACTATTTCACATAGAAATTTTAAGCGAATATTGCAGGTGTTGATGAGATAACTTTTCTAATATTATCCTCGTATGTTTTTGAATACTGTACCATTCCTTATATTTAAAAACGGATCCATTACAGTGCATGAAGCTACTACATCAATTAAACAGTGGATAAGGAGACACGTAAAAATGGATGCTCTTAAAGCTTTTTGACAGATTCCACTATCCATCGATCAATCCGGTCCATTTCATTCGAACTCATTCCCTTTGTCGCGTTCTACGTTTTGTTTAAAAAAAATGGATACGCTAAAAACAAAAGAAGACTTTTGTTTGTGGAAAACGACGTGGAAAAGGGATTTCGGCGATTGCTAATTGCCATTTGATTGTACGTTTAATAGTACCTTATTAAAATCTGGATACCATTTTTATACTTTTATTTTTACTTGAATAATTATCAAAAAAATTACCGAGGCGTGTCCCGGGACACGTTACGGTTACGGTTAAACGATCCAAGTCGTTTAGATATATAGTAGAAGACAGAAGTTTCCATATACATATATTCTGTAATTAATAAAAGGGACTATAATGTACCTTCTTTTGTAAATCTTGTATCTGGTCAAAATCATTGTGATGGCCGTCAACGATACTGATCGGAGAGGCCGCGGGATCGTGTCGATGTAATGTGTCCGTGGCCTCTCTGTAGTGCTCCGGAACGGAGCGGACTCCGACTCGGCGAAACTTTCCTCAAAGGAGGAAGATTATCTCGTTCTCCCGCACTTTTCGCTAGTGCGTACGTCCTCTTCAGCATATGATATATTAGATTAACAAGGAATAAAACACCCACATATTATAGCAAAAGTCTCCGGACGAGCTGTGATTAATATGTTATATTTATTTATAATAAACATTATTAAAATAGGATATATTTATTTGTATTTGAAATGGTAATTAATTATATTGAATACGGTTAAATATAAAAGATTATTGAAAAATCTATATCATGCTAATACGGACGAATTTTACAAACAAACATATTCATTTAATCTTTAAAAAAGCATTTCCGTCGCATATTTTTTGATCACTATCCGAATGAATACAGTCTATACTGGGAAACATGAGCTGTTTCCCTTGTTCGGGTTTAGCGTTTCAATTTAATTACGTATAAAATAAATACAGTATTGTTTTGTTTATTTTTCTTTAACGGGTGTGAGAACTACATACTTAATGTACAATATAATTAACAATATTTTTTTTCTGTTGCAATAATGTTATGTCGGAAACGTCAATAGCGCATCGGTTTTCGGGCCGCCTAGCGATGTAAAAAGTCGCAGGATCGATTACTGTTCCTTTAAAAAAAAAAGTGAAACATAATATATTGGCGCGCCTTATAGGTAAGACTGACTCGTAACGTGTGACTCTCTTGCGTCGTCATTCCCATACAACCCATCTCTCCTCTCTCTACCCCTTGATACACACAAACGCATATTGCGCTAAATATTTCCTTATAATAAAAATTCGAGGCGTCGAATTTTTCACGCGTTTATCTAAATAAATAAGTATTTTTATTTTCTCATTTTCAATGCAATTACAGTAATTTAACTTTAGAGCTATATATATATTTTTATAATAGTTTTATGTATGTTATATTTTAACTGTTGCGTTTCTGATATATTTTTTGTTTGTTCGATTATCATTTTTTTTCTACATACATATATGAAATGAGAAACCCTCTGCGTGCAAAGGCCTCCTTCAACTTTGTCCACTTTTTTCTATTTTTCGTCTTTGATTGCCACTCGTCTCCTGCTATATTTCTGATGTCGTCGGTCCATCTTCTAAAAGGCCTGCGCACATCGAAATTTCTTTCGATCTATCCATTAAAAAAATCGCCAAGTTTTCTTAAAAAGTGCTCGATCATTTTCTTATAACTAACATAAGGCCGGGTAAATGTGCAATATTTCCTTTGTGCCTGTAATTATACTGACTCACACACCCTTTAAACCGGAACAAGACAATACTAAGCTGTGATGTCATACAAAAAAAAAATCTTAAACTTCATAACTCAGTAAGTATTTCATCTCTATTTTAGTCATTTTATTAATTAATAACCAAGGATGTGTCATTACATCCTCATTATTATTAGTATAAAAGTATTATTTTATATGTAAGTGATACGAGTGCGTAAATCGATTATAAATCAGTATTTATAAAAAATACAAGTTATATTGGATAGAGCGTTCTGGAAAAGTCAAAGCGAAATGAACTTTTATATTACACTGGACACACGCAAAACTAAAACGCTAACAGTGATAGAACAGAGGTGAAAATACTTTACTTGGAAGCCATACCCATAAATGGAGCATAATAACAGTCACAGATGCAATGTAATAAAAGTATCTTATTGTAAATTACATTTCAACATCCTATATAATCTTTATTGCAATGCCGCTTTTGTCTATTAGTCTCAAAGCAAGTGAAAATGCAGGGACGTATGGTTTTAATTGACTCTGCCGAATCGATTCGTATGGCTGTGAATTAATCCCCGACATGAAACATGTACGTATCATAACGCTATCGAAACGCTCTAATCCGAACCCCTTTGCAGGTATAATTTTATAACGAATTGGTATTTGATCGTTAAATTCAGCCACGCGTACATTGCTTACAACGAACGAGTGATTCCTAAATGAAAAAAATTAAACATATCCGTGTAATTTTTTTATAAAGGATTTTTTAACTACGAAAATTCAGTAACGTTCAAATAATGGTTATTTGGTTTGTTTATATATGGTATTTACAAAAACTATGTTTTATGTTATGAAATATTGCGGTACAAATACATATCGATAAAAGGCTCACTGTGTTGATAAAAGTTTATTGAAACGAGGAATATAACTTTTGATTTTGGAAAACAAGACAGCAGGTATAAACATGAACATGTACATAACAAAAAACATGTACATGCCGATGAAACCGTAGCTGTTCCGAAAAAAATAATACAAATTGCGGAAAAATCAATGCACCTTTTTTCTATTTTTTTCTGTTCTGGTTACATTATACCATCGAATCGTTGGAGGCAGTATACTGTTCCGCTTACAATAAAATTAACTTTATTTTAATATAAATATTGCAATTAATTCTAATATGTATGTGGTGTAGGTGTATTTACAACCTGCATGCCTAGTAATAGAAAAAAAATATGTATGCCTGTTCCTTATCTATACTAATATTATACATGTGGAACTAATAGGTCTGTTTGTCTGTCTGTTGCACATTCACGGTGAAACCAGTGACATGAACTTGATGAAATTTGGTATGAAGTAATCTTTAACTCTTCGGAAGGAAAACGGCTACTTTTTATACTTAGCACCATACGACTAATACTAGAACCCCCTTCTTCCCAGCACGCTTGTGAAGTCGCGGTAACCACTAGTGCTATATAACTTTGAATTAAGTTCGTTCATTCATTCGTTCGTTCGATGAACATGAACATGTGACTCATGAACAAAATTAATTAAATATCGTCATGTAATAATTAAATTTTAAACTTATTGTAATAATACAAGCGATATTTGGTTTCTATACACAATATATGGTAAAACACAAACTTTTTATCTGGTAAGCAGATGGCTTAAGGGGGCTTTTATATAATATTAATGAACTAATACAAAAGAAAAATAACTGTCTGGAAATGTTCCACGGCTAGGCTATTGTTATAAGAGCAAATTTATCAATGCCACGTCATTGGTGTTACAATACATACATACATACATACCGGACATAATCAGTCCTTACAATGTCTTCCCTCATAACCGAGCATTTATTTCACATTTGTCATTTAAGATTCACGAAAAAGTAATTACTAATCAAAAGTAGAAAATGTAGCTAACTTGTATGGAGCTTATATTTCAAATATTTATATTACAAAGCAAACAATATATACGCGATGTAAAAACTTGTAAAATATCAAATTTATTTTATTCTCAAATGAAAATTGATATTGACTTATACGATACAAGATACCTTTCATATCATCTGCCGTCTTAAGAAAGATCGTCCTTTAACGATTAATACACGACGACGACGTAATATCATCTGATATGATACATGCATTCACCGAAGCCAAAGCTTTGTTCATCCGATTTTCTAGGTTCGGTTGACAGTGTATTGTTTGTTACAAAAGGGAAAATGATCGTATGAATGTTTCAATATGCATCAAAGGTCTAGGCACAAACCTAGAACAGCTTATCATTCGGCTTGCAATGGTCTTATGAAACTAGTCCAGTTTGATTTCGATACCATCTTGAATTGATCCGAGGTTTTCGCTTTAGTGCTTTAAGACATAATGTGTTAATCAAAAATGTATATATGGATGTATATCCCATCGAATTGTTCAACAGTCAATCGTGATGTAGGAATTTATGTTCTACAATGTTCTACGATCGTTACGTGAGAGTCTACGAAGTCTACGTATATACGTATTCTACGATATATTTAAAATTTCGTTTACTCTCAACTGAAATGTATTAGTAAGAACATACAATTAAAAAAAGTCTTTATTATTTCTACAGCGAATGTTGTTTGCTATTATGAATGTAACTTCTGAGTTTAAAACAGTCGAATTATTTACACATAACAGGTAACTTAGGACAAATTGAAGCTCAAGATTTGATATGGCTAGTTTGCTAGGTAGGTCACACCAATAGGATTTTATAGATTTTTTTTTACGGCTACATGTAATCAAATAAGGGATTAATACTATCATTCCCCAGTTTCCAAGCAGGAAAAAATGCGAGCGTCAGTTTTAACACTACGTATAGTTTTTTTTTAAGTCTTATAAATTATAAACACTCGTATACATAACAATGAAAAAAACGACTTATATGTCCATTTTTGGACATTTATATGTTAATATCTGTATTTGTTCAATAACATACTAAAAACTAGAGAATCTAATCTAAGTTTTAAAGAATAAACTAATTCATATTTGTATATTCATGTTAAATAGATTTTGAGTTATTAAGCGGCCATGTACTTTATTATAATGTATTATATTGATTAAACGAAACTGTTGATCACTCTTAATACGATTGCGGTGGTCATCCTATTTCCCAACGAAGAATACTTGCTATATAATACGACCAGTTTTGCTTGAACGTTGTCATCCATTTATACTTGTAGTTCCTCTTCGAATCAATCAGAATATGTAGAAGCGTTGAGTCATTACATACGTACATACATACATACATTAACAGCCTGTAAATTTCTCACTGCTGGGCTAAGGCCTCCTCTCCCTTTGAGAAGAAGGTTTTGAGCATATTCCACCATGCTGCTCCAATGCAGGTTGGTGGAATACACATGTGGCAGAATTTCGTTGAAATTAGACACATGCAGGTTTCCTCACGATATTTTCCTTCACCGCCGAGCATGAGATGAATTAAAAATACAAATTAAGCACATGAAAGTTTAGTGGTTGAGTCACCAAAGACCTGTTATTTTGCCAACGATAAGAAATCAAGAAAAACGTATGAAAAATATTTGGTATGGCAATGTTTATAATATAGTAAAAAAAAAACGAAAAATATTTCGTATTTAAATGATTGTAACTCAACATTTTTAACGTTAACATCTCAAAGGCGTATATCTGTACGTACAATGTATATACACATGCCGCTGCGTTAAAGTGACAAATTGATATTTCAAATGAAACCTTATCTGATATCGGTTGAAGTAACGGAAAAGGTTTTATTGTGCGATGTAAAATGAAAATATAACATAACATCGTCATAACATATTAGTTAGGTATTGAATTCAAAATTGCATCTCAGTCCCACAGTAGCATGAAATTGAAACACAGGGGAGGCGAGACCACCCCTTCTCCAAACCCTTGACCACAATATATGCTACAATCTATGACATCAATTTTGTGTGTAATTTGTTTGATTTGACAAACACTGATATATGAATACCGTAGCATGGAATGCATAATTATGAAAAATTAACAAAGCCTTATTTCTTGGATTATTACTAAATAAATATACTTTGATTAAGGGTATAAAAATTATCGTATAATATGTTTTTTTATATCTAATTTTTGCCATTTTTTTATAAACATTAACATATTTTTAGATATGGCCTTATGCCTGTAATTATACTGGTTCGTTGATTCATTGTAGAATTGAAATTGTATCAAGATAAAGTTGCAAAAAATCCCACCACCGAGTATAAAGAAACTTCACAAACGAATTTCTAATCACAATACAACAGATAATCCCCACAGATACGCCTCATATCGGAATTCATAGCAATTAAAATAATACTCATCTCATAAATAAAACGAAAAAGTTAAGCGCGATTCTTTGTAAGCTTTTCCAGGTAAATCCAGCCAACCGATGTATATTAAGGTCCATCCTTACATTTCTACATATTATGGAAAAATATGTCTGTAGAATAAGTTAAAGGAGTTAGCGATTTTTAAATCGTATGACATTTGTATAATATTGAATGTATCGACTTAATTATCTGTAACTTTATTTTCGGTTACGTCGCCGATGAAACTATGACGCGTCAACAGTATCCGAATACCGGCAATAATTAAAACGGCTGGGGACACTTTCATCATTTTGACCGGTAAACACGGTATTATTTTGTCCTTTATATTAATTAATGATGTGATAACTGCAGTTTGTAATTAAAACAAAAGGTGCGATCACGGTTATTGATTTTCAGTTTGTTAAAGTAACACAAACAGTACATATCGAAAATTATTTTCGTACAAATGAATGAACTCATGATTTCATGATTCGTCGAGTTTCGCAGAAAAATAACGTTCAATTAAACAAATGAGAATTCGTTTCGATATTTAAATGAATGTTTTACTAAAAGAATATTCGATATCACTTATGCGCAGGAAAAATATTTTCGCATGTTATATCATTGTTATATACAAGTTTGAACTAAGTCTTCTTTGATTTCAAATATCGAGAGAGTTTTCTCGAACCTGTTGTTGATGTTGATAAGTTATCTTTTGTGATATCTTCTATTTCATTGCTACTCTAACTATAGTTTGTGTAATGTACCGTCGACAAAACACGTAAGACTTGCAAAAATTTGATTTCTATTACATTATACAACCAAGGACGCAGTTAGATCCAGCGGCCAACATTATGTATATGTTACTGTAAAAGCTCGAACTACGGTAAATCCTAAGACTTAAGAGTAAGTTTACCGATATGAGTTGGTAAATGTAAGTATTTCAGAAAATGGTACGATTTTTTCGGGCATTTACCATTCGAATTCAGTATATGCTAGGTTTTACTTCTGTCAACTGGTAGATGTTGGTTTTAGAAATAAAACAATGAGTAATTCTTAATCACTTATTTCAATTAACTATAAGTCAAAACCTTAGGTATCAAACGATAGTAATTAAATAACTAACCTAACCTATTTTAATTATTTTCATTTCGTATATTATTTTATAACACGTTATGACATGATTTTTTTCAACGTTTACCGTGCCTTAAATGTAAATCCTAAGATTTACTAATCGAATGGTGGCAAAAGTTCGAATCGCAAACCGTTTTGGGCGTTTACCATTAAGAATTGGTAAATCTTAGGTTTTACTGGAAAATCTTAGGATTTATCGTAGTTCGAGCTTTTACAGTAACATACAAATATATCGTTCAACTTAATTTACAAATTATGATTTTTATATGTATCCAAAAAAGAGTGACAATAAAATATATTTAATGGAAATCGTTTACTTGTATCGAAACAACATGAAATATTGACAGCAGTTTTCAATTTTTCTACCGGTAATTTGTTCTACCTTCGCACCGTTACCTCACCTCACCTTTGTACCGGAATCCGGAACTTGCCCTCCAGATTCAATTTAGTTAGTTTATTTTAAACGTAGGCGGGAAGTGGAGTCAAAGAGTGGTTTATATTTATTACATTTGTAAAACAAATAAATATAAAATTAATTTATACTTTATTGGTCATTGAGTTCCGCTTATTGCATTTACCCTCCTACATATTAAAGAAGACGTAAAAAACCTTCGAACGTATTTATTGCAAACGAATTCGTTTTCATACAGTGCTTTCAGAAATATGTATTTGTAAAGCTAGTTAATTTCAAGAAAATAAATTTCCTAAGTATTTTTAATTTTAAACTCAATAAAGTTGAATGGAACCCAATTCATTATTCCCTGGATGCCTTCCCGTATCATATCCATATATTTAGATAGATGCAGGTCTATCAGACAACACGCGTATATTACATTAGTGTTGTAGTGTTGATTTGTATGCATTGAGATTCATCCAACCGAATACCGATCCACGTAAGTGAACTTGCTATATCAGAAACGGAGCATATTGCAATGTAGTCGTAAATACCGTTTTTTACGCTAATTTCCATTATTGTTGTTTTGAAGTTACGTCCAATAGTCAATCTTTAAATTATTTTTTGTATGATTTCAAGTCTAACGAATCGACTAATGAGTTGTGTTAACTGTTCGTCGTATTAATCTCTAAGAAGATCGATGGCTGATGAATATCGATTACCGTATGTTCGTGTATCAAACATTGTGCTTGTAATAATAAGAACATGAAATTTGTATTACGTTTGGTTGAATTTCGTGTTCAAGTAAATATTTCAATTCCAGTGAAAATCCCCTTCAATTGCGTTTCGGCAAAAACATTATGATATTTGATATCGATGTCAGTAAATATTCATTTAATGACGTTTTCTTAATAGTTTGTCTTGTTAAGCCTTTACTGTAAAATACTATGTATTTTACATTCAATCATTTTTCCGAGTTTTTTTTTTAATGTAAATAGAAACTCTTTATATTAAAAAAATGTGATATGCTACTTAACATTAATCAAATTAAAGGAAAATCAAAGAAAAAAGTCAATAAAACAAAATTAGCTCACATACTAATGTTTTAAATATCACAATTCATATTCCGTGTTCTCTTGACGGTGAAATTGTAAAAGGGTAAATTCACTTCTAAAATACATTTTAGTGAGCTGAGTTCGATATTAAAATACTTTTGCACAATACACAGGCAAAAATTTGGTATTAAATATTTTGTTAGAATACTGGTAGATCTACTTTAATAAACTAGATGAGCGTAATAAAAAAATATTTCTGTAATTACTTTTATATTAAATTTTAAATATTGCAATGAAGATATTATATTTTTTTACTATCGAATGCGGTTTTAATTTGAAACAATTCGTCGAACTTAACTAGTGAAATCGATAACTACAATCCAGTTAATATAGACAGTGAACTATCTTTGAGTCTCAATTCCTCTAATAGTAAATACGATTCGGAAGTTGCCTTTGACAGTTTGTATGTCTCGACGTTTGTTACTTCGATCCTTTCCGGATATGAAAGATAGTTTTATAGATTTATATTTAATGACAATTAACTTTCATTAAGTTAAAAAAGTAGTAAAATCAGACGAAGGTTTGTGGGGGTGTTAAAAGTTAAAAATAGGTATATAGGATCGATTACCGAGACTTTCACGTATCTCGTATCCAGGAAAGCTTGACGGTTATTTTTTTTTAAAGCGTTTCCCAACACCACTTCACGTGGCAGTCCGATACTCGACGGTAAAATTCTAACGCCTCGTGCTGGTATTACACTACTCTCCCCATAGTCAGGTACAAATGTCAAAAGGCGTTCTATCTCTTTGTTTCTGTGCTGGCTACAAAATGAAAAATTCACCGCCAATTACTACAAAGGGCCTCTTTAGTTATTAGTTACAGAGAACAGAGTGACGAAAGTGTTTCTTACTGTACACGAAGCGCAGATATCTTATATAGATCCCTATATGACGTATGACGTGTATGCAATCTATTTCTTGATCGAAACCCGAATAATTAAACTTCACACTTTGAAAGCCTTCCTGTCTATTCCGTATTAGGATTTCGTAAATAGGACCATGTAGTAGATTTGCTATCGATGTTCAGGCGGTTACAAGATACGACATCCCTTCGCTTCGGTTGAAATTAACAAATTAACACGGTCAATGCTAGAGTAAACGAACACGTTTACTCTAGCATTGACCTGTGTCTGTTAGTATCGATGTATGTTATGGAATTAACTTGTGGTACATGGGAGAACAAATACTGTCTCTATCCCTAGTAATAAGCTTGAGTGAATAAGTTTCATTAAAGGCTCAAGAGGCAAAACAGTTTAGGTCTTATGGTTGACAGCACTTTGACAATGTCTGCCGTTTTCAGTTAGACTTGCCCGTAGCATTTCCAATGTCAACAAAAGTAGGCCATCACTAGTATCAGACGTTATACACTAATGTGGCTAATGTATACACTAATTTTAATATTTCATAATTTAAAATTTTGAAAAAATATATTTTTTCTACTAATGGTACTTTTGCGTTAAATACATTCTCATTTTTATTCTCATTCACAAAAACTTAAAACTTTTCTAACTTCGATAGCGTATTTATTCAGAAGGCGTTCAGTTAAAAAAAAAAAAAAAGAAAGTATACGACGATTTTGCTATACCTCGGAATATTTTTTTTACTATTTTATTACATTTTAATTAAAATGGAGAATATTTCATTGTTTTAAGATAATAATAGATTGCACGATAATTAAGAATGGTCGTTCAAGTAGTTTAGTAAAAAAACAAGAACATGCGAAACTGGCAATAACAAATTATAAAACGATTAGTACTTGCCCTTTGTACATTCAATGAATTCGTATATGTCCAAAATGTACGTATACATGTAATACCTCTTTTATCATCCTTTGATTAAACATTGCCATTGTCAGTTACCGTACCGTATTTGTGACAGCCGACAGTCGACTTGTCATAGCGTAACGACGCATCGTATTTCTGTATTGATCGAAGATGCCACTAGATTAAGCACATATACGTTAAAAACTATATTAATTTTACTAATAACTAGTTTATATTATACAATTAGGTAGAGTATTTTTATTTAAATGCACTAATATTATTTTACAGTCTGTTTATTTAAAATTACACACAAACATAATATATTGAAACGTATACTATTGTAATAAAGTGCAATATTGTATAACATATTGCTCACAATACCTCACTCTCTATTGTCTAATGTATCTCTATAGTGAAATAGTGAAATTGAGTAATCCCTTAAGCGCTGCCTTTTCAAATCAAAAACACTATCAAATAATTCAGCAAGTAATAAATTAAAAAAAAGTAAATTTTAGACGTTAACGTTGTATTAAAATTTGCATTGAAATAAGTTGCGGTTCAAATTTACGAAGGTCATGCTTAGCCAGACAAACACAAAGAAATTTCGTTCGTCTGGCTCGTATCGTATCATAAATAACGCCATATTTAATAATAAAAACATATCCACACTCATCTCAAGTTGTATACAATGTTTATATAAAACACGAATGACAGAAAGTAAACCGTACCATTAGTGTGTTAAATTACTTCAAATACAATAGAAGCACACGATAACGTAAAGGTTATACAATCCTCTTCACGTAGCACCCTGTAAGGATCTTTGATAGACATTTATTTGAAAAATACTTTTACATTTTAAAAGATAAACATTTAGAAAACGTGAAGCTATTTGTAGTTTAAATCTAAGAATTATGCATTTTTATTTAACAAAAATTATCGGAGTAAAACATTAATACGAATGCCCTTAGTGAAATCTCGCGCTAATTACAACATTCTCGAGTTGTATTGCAATGATCGTTTATTCTCGATAAATTAACCGTCTTCTTAAAAAAATGGGTTATATATTTTAGTCATAAAATAATTTTAAAAAACATACGAACGTGTACAACATGAATAATTTAAGTTCATACTTATATATACACAAACATCAATATCCGATGTTTGGCTCTGTTTGTAATTATACATACACACATGTGTATATTTTTACTATTGTAACTCAACACTAAATTATACTCCAGTAAATTAACTTCTGTGTACCGTTCCAAACGATTGCCATTACAATAATACTGGGTGGCTTTTTCAGTATCTTGAAGAAAGAACATTGAATGTATGTATGCCATGTACATATATGTAGCACGGAATTTATTCTGCCAACAAATAAAAATCTATGGGGGTTAGGACGTGTAACCATGCCTACTAGTGTATCGACAAGTAACTAGAATACTGCCTCCTAATGATTCTAATTCCTGCTAATTATTCTAATTCCTCCTTATTAGTACTAATTCCTGCTTAATGATTGCATGTGTATCTACATATATTCGTCTCGCGCAATCCAGAATTTCATGTAATATAAACTAGCACAAGTGTCTAACAATTCATAGGTAGGTATTTGGATGCTGAGATTCCTTGCGAGGACCGCGAAATCAAATTAGAGTAGCGACACTTTCATACGGAATGCCGATAAAATACAAACGCCGTGCGGAGCAATTTTAGAATTTTAATATTTTTACCTTATTTGTTATATTATCGTTTTTATATACCTCATGTTAAGAATGTAATCCATGAGCAGCAAATGTTTAAAATAATTTGAAACAATGCTAAGGGCTTTTATTTTATTTACCTATCTCACACTAATCTTTATCGAGACGCTTTAAATTCACCCAGTATACACAGGTCAGGATCAGGTCTGCCGGGTTTGTTAGGCCGGAATGGATAGTTTGCGGAACGTAATTTAAAGCTCAAATTTTCGCTTAGTCGGGATGTAACGAGGCGTCACTGTATGACAAGTAATGCTTCTATCTGGCGAGTATAATGTGTTATTTTAGATTGAACTTCGACTTCAATACCTACAGTAATATTTTGGTAAGTCAGTTTTAGTTCAAAATAAAGTTATAACATTATAAGAAAGTGTATTTTGATCAATAACGTTTTATTAATTAATTTAATAAATAACGTTAGGAACAACAATCATATTATATGCGATACTAAGAGGCCACGATTTCGCGTAGAACATCTCGTAGAAGATCTACGAGAAATCGTAGACGTTAGCAGTATATTGTAATAACTATCCACTGTCTGTCTTGTAAAATATTTGAAATTGAAAATAGCAAATATTTATGGTTCATATTCAAGTGGTAAGAAAACAATATTGATTCAATATCTACGGCGTCGCATGTATTTCACTTTATAAATAATGTTAAAGTGGATTCACTATAGGAACGAATTTCTACTTGACTGTTTCATTAGTGCTTTAATGAATGTTTCTTAGTAAGGCTCTATCAAGATATTTTATAAGTAGTCGCTTCTTATACAAAATTAATTGGATATAAAATTGTAAATTTTCCGTTAAGTTTTGAAACTAAAATTTAATATAGCGTTTGAAACAATTGCTTTTGTTGGCAAGAACCAATGTGTAATATAAATACTAGATTCCGGTCCAGTGCAAATGGGAAGGACAATAAAAAAAAACATTATTTTTTGGGCGAGGAACCTTCTCGGACAATTTATAGATTTTTATTACCATTGGACGAATGTTTAAGGAATGCATAGAGGACAAATATGCAAACATTTATTTTTATAAAAATAAACATTTGTAACATTAGTGTTAATTGTCTTGGCGCATAAAGAAACCTAAATAGTTAAAAAAATTATATGTATTAAGATTGGAAAAATAATATTCACAACTTATTTCGGAAGATTATAATATTTGTATAATATAATGTATTATATGCGATACTCAGTGTTCAACTCTCTAGGTACCATCTACGCGTGTCAACAGTATTACAAACGCTCATCAATTATATACCAGCGCTATATGGTAATAACTAATAGCTATTGTATACGACAATGTGAACCCTCGAATTACTACGAAATATTCGTAGAATTTCGAGTGCACAATTATGTCGGAAGGCCTTGTTGTCTCCATTCGCGTCAACCAATAATGATTCGATCTAGTGTAGCACTAAAACTGTACTAATACAATCGACAAAAACAAAACTTATGAAATAGAAGTGTAAATGTCGCATACATATAGTTTTGCTGTGTATAGCCGCCTAAGGGTGCTTTCGACGGCCAGGTCGTACGTGCAATGGCACAGCGTATCAGAGCAGTGGCCACGACAGGCAGCCAATTTCATCAGTAGTTTTTTTTTTTTATTGCATTCGTTGGCGGAATTCGTATGGTGTTCAAAAATCGTATTCTAATCTTCATTTGTCCTTTAACATACATAATTCATTAAAATTTCATTTAAAACTAAAATATTAAAAAAGTATGATTTGACAGTTTTGTTAAACTGAAATGAACTACAACTTCATAAAGTGTCAACTTAATATGAATATATTGTTCGACGCACATCTAATAGAAATATTTCCTAAGTTTTACATTTCCTTTTTACAGTAAGTTTAAATGTTAAGGACAATAACTGAAATGTCTTGAAACGATATTCCATTTTAAAATAATTTAGCTTTAAATACGCAAGAGATTTAATAGTACACTAGATAAAAATCGGCTTCGCTCGGGTAAAAGGAAACAAAACTAAACAAATATAAATATACTAACTACCGTACCTGAACGAAATTATCATATGGTAGACACTTTCTGAATGCACCCGTTAACGTAAAACATGGCCGCCCATTGAACTTCTTGTCGTACTGAAATTTCATGGATATAATAACGAAATATGTCGATTATACGAATTTTGTGGATATATTTTTAGGACGAAAGAGACATAATTTTTTAACGATTTATAATTATGAATAGGTTACGAGCCGAGATGGCCCAGTGGTTAGAACACGTGCATCTGAACCGATGATTTCGGGTTCAAACCCAGGGTCTGAATTTCATGTGCTTAATTTGTATTTATAATTCATCTCGTGCTCGACGGTGAAGGAAAACATCGTGCATGTGTTTAATTTCAATGAAATTCTGCCACATATGAATTTACCAACCCGCATTGGAGCATGAGCGTAGTGGAAAATGCGTCTTACCTTCTCCTCTAAGGGAGAGGAGGCCTTAGCCCAGCAGTGGGAAATATACAGGCTGTTGCTATTAATATTATAAATGCGGAAGTAGCGCAAATTTGCTATGAAGCTAGTTTGAGTCCCAAGGATACTTTTTTATACCTAAAACCTACGACCGACCTCTTAACATGGAGAGACGAAGCTACGAATACAAATTTGTATAATGTATACTATATATAACCTTTTATAATATATTAGAAGTATTTGGTATGAATATCAGCAAATATTTCTGTAAAATATAAATACAATAAAGCTATGTAGGCAATAATCGAAATTTTTCTTTTTTGGCGTGGACTATAAGCTACAAAAACACTAGATATAATTATATCTATTTAACTAAAAAACTATGTACGACACTTTTTTATTAATAAAAAAAATATATAAATTTTGACAAAGTGGCGATTATAAAATAAAACATAACCACGTTAGAGTTTTAGTATAATTCCATTATATCTTAGTTTAACCTTTAGTGACGCATTGATGCCGTTTAGTGGCGTAAGGATTAATATATTTACAGTACTAATGTTTACATGCAGTGGTGACCACTTACCATCAATTCATTGAAATAATAAATAAAAGATTTACATTACGTTATTGCAAATATACTAATATAAAAAATAAATCGAAATCGATATGCTATAATAAAGTATAATGACTGTTATATTTTAGGACGAACATGGATTATCTAGATGAAGCCTAATATTACAAAATAAATTAAAGAAAAAAATGGCCGGTGAAGTCGCGAATAATATTAATAATAATATTATCATACGGATCTATTTAAATAAAATGTTTTATTGGTGGTAAAGCTTTGTCCCGGCGCGCGCGAACTTTAGACCGTCTGGGTACAACCCACTTATCATATCTTCTACCCCACAAAGCAGCAATACTTTGTATTATTGTGTTCCGGTTTGAAAGGTGAGTCAACCAGTGTAACTACAGGCACAAGGGACGTGATATCTTAGTTCCCAAGGCTGGTCGCGCATTTTAGATGCAAGCAAGGAATGATTAAATTATTTCCTCGTTCGCCTACCTATATCATAAAAAAGTAAAAGTACGCGCAAGTGCGAAATCGAAATAAAAGAGATATTTATTTTTAATCTATTTTTTTAAACCGAATAATATTTTGGTTTTATTACTACTAAATAATAATAAAAGTATCTACAACTGATATCAAGTTTGATTGTTAAATTAGTTATCCTTAAAATCTTAACGCAATGTCGTTATTAAAATGTCAATAATAATTTACAAAATGGCGTTCGAGGTAATATCAGCGCAACCATTAACGCAAGGAACGTTCCGTCAAATTCCCGCATTCGAGCAGTATTCAACAGGTAGAGTTGCCCACGAACGCAGCTCACGTAGACTGCATGCAACCTGTGCCTAATTCGCGTTTGACGCCGCTGTAGTGCAGTTGTGGCGGAACGGTTTCGAAATATATTCGCGAGCTGAAGTGAAAGTACGTATTTTATTATATTTTAAAATAATTATTAAAAAAAAAAAATTTTTTCGTGTATTTTGCGAATTTTCTGTTGCGTTTTTTGCGCTAGAAATATGTGTGTTTAGATACGTAAAGTCTCTTTATTCATTGCAAATTTACGAAGTGTTAACAAAAAAATATTTGACGTGAAAAATTTTAGTGTAAATTTGTGCCTTGGACGCGTTTGACGAAGTGTTTTGCTGGGTAAAATTTTTGTAGGTAAACCAAAGTAGACAAATTCTATTTAAATGTTTCTCTGCATTGCAAAATTATTTTATTTAAAGTATAGTCTTTGTGGTTTTATATTAGTGATTTTACAAAAACGCACTGCGAATTTTTTTGTCTTTTAAATTTCGTTACTAGAATATAAATAATTTCAAAAAAGTAATAAAGTGATTAAACGTTTAAAGTTGAATATTTAACTAAAGTTACAAACAGTTACAGGAGCTAACGAAAGTTTCAGTGCTTTCTAAAAGAAAACGGTGGATTTTTAAAGTGTCGTGGTTTGTTAAAAGCGGTGTTTTTGAAGTAAATTAAAAATTCAACATGTAGCTGTGCTGATTTTCTGATACTGTGTTAATTTTTACATTAAACAAGCTTTAGCGTATGCACAAAAAAAAGCCTATTCGCGAAGTTTCACAAATAATATAAAGATATGAGTGATAAAAAATTATGCGAGAGACATTAAATATAATTAAATCCGTAAGACGCGAGTGCATTAAAATTGTGTTTTTTTTGGTAAGAAAGTTACATACATTTTACTTAATTTAAAGATACGTGATTTGTTTGCAGACAATATTTAAATTTACGACATGATTTTGAGTACTGCATACAGTACGTTACAAACTTAAATTACGAAATTAAGGTTTTTCTCCAAGATACGTTCTATTTGTTTTTAATATGTCATTTTAAGATTAAATTAGGTAACCGAAGTTATGTAGTTGGAGAAATAAATTGTATTAGGTTGGAAATTTATTACATGTTAAATTAAGACTTACAAATCTCTATAAAGTAACCGCTCCGCGACAACATAATTTTCTTCATAAAGTAAAAATAAAAATGGAAAAATAGTATAGTTCACGTAAATTAACGCACGCAACAAACTTCACAAGAGTCTAAACAGCAGGAATTATACTTTGCAGTGAAATAGAATAATTAGTGATGTCGATGAAAATCTCTAACATCAATATTTAGCAGATTTGCACTAAACAGACAAACATACCGTTCAGGAAGCGAGTGAATGTTACTATGTGTTTTGTGGTTAAAGATTCAGGTACATAACATAAAGGGAAGTTAATTAGAATTCGGTTACGAAATGTGTCCGCTATTAACATTCAACAGGGATAAGATCGTTTTGCAAATACTTTCATCAGTCCCATGTATATAATAATAAATAAATATTAGACAACATCACATACATTACTCTGATCCCAATGTAAGTAGCTAAAGCACTTGTGTTATGGAAAATCAGAAGTAACGACGGTACCACAAACGCCCAGATCCAAGACAACATAGAAAACTAATTAACTTTTTCTACATCGACTCGGCCGGGAATCGAACCCGGGACCTCGGAGTGGCGTACCCATGAGAATCGGTGTACACACTACTCGACCACGGAGGTCGTCGTATACTTAGGATATTAGCAAATTAAAAAAAAAAATTACATGCATCTGGTTAACTGCGTTTGATTGGAAAGCCAAAATCGCTTCCTTAAAATTTTTAGATAAAGTTCAGAATATATGTCCTTCGCCGGGACCCAAACCATCTCCATGCCAAATTTAAGCTAAATCGGTTCAACAGTTTAAGCATGAAGTGGTTAGTTTCGCATTTATTATATAGTTATACATTATGTATTGTATTATTATCATTGTCAGCTATTTATATACATATATTACGCACATATTTCAGTTATATTTGTGTCTCTTATAAAATATAATTACAAATGAACATAATAAAATATCATTGTTGTAATTTATGAAACTCATAATTATAATACTAAAATAACTTAATAGAACACACTAATTACAAAAGCAAGATTTTATACTTTGTAAGGATTTAATCTATGCAGGAATGCTATCGCAGGAATTCCTTTGTCTGGAGCCAATCCAGGTCGTAGAATCAAGTCTTACATGGCACAAAAATATATTTTCATTGGAACTTAATTAACATGTAAATTTTCAAATCGATAGATTAAGAGCTCACAAGATTTAACTCAAACGAACGACATTACAAGTTAAATAAAAACTTGTAATATTTGATGTTTCATTTGTTCATATCGTAGGATTTTATATATTTTTTTTTTATTATTTGCTAGAAATATATATCCATATCACAGGAAAATGGAAATCCTCCTTGTGAACGACGAGGTTTTAAATTTCCGAATTTATTGATGACTAGTTCCATTAAAATTACGTAGCCACGTGGGGTTTTCAGCTATACGAAAAATATTTTAATCGGTTTAGGGATTTTTTAACATTTTTACTAACAATTCTCGTCCATTCCATCTATACTGTTATGTAATAGAGATGAAGATTTTTTTGTTTATTTTGTTTGAATGTTCTCATCTGATCGAAACAGATGCAAAAAATTGCATTCGATAGCCCAAATTTTATAGTTTTTTAGAATGTTGCAGGCTATTTAACATCACCGCCGAAAGCGCGCATAAAAGACAAACGTATTACGAAATACTACATTGCAATACTTATGCAAAAATACTATTCCATCGCAAAACTTTAACTCACCGAATTTTCTTAAGAATTTGAGTTTTTTTGTTGCCAATAGATAAATTTTCATACTTGGAATTTAAAAAATTACCAACTTTAATAACTGTCTTTATCTAATTAACAGAAGCCTTAATGCCGATTTCTGTATATATAACATCAGAAATGATTAATTTTTATAAAAACTTCTTTCCCCCATTTTAGGAGTTGAATTTTGAAAAATCCTTATATGTGCTCATCTAAATTCTATAAGGAATTTCTTTGAAAAATGTAATCCTAATTAGACTTGTCGGTTTTGAAAGTTTTAGTAATTAATTGTTATTAACGTATGAGCAAGTGAGAACGTGTGTGTGTGTATGTGTGAGTGTAAATATGATTAAATAACAATATTATAAACTCTAAAATAGAGCATTCGTCTATTAGTCCGGCCGCCTGACTAGGCAAATAAAAAAATCCCTACTTGATGGTAAGTGGTCACCACCTTCCATTTGAAATTTGGCACCGTAAAAAACATTAAACCTTCAACTAAGATGTTACGTGCCTCATGTTTGAAGTTAAACTAGCTTCTACTTCAAACCGGAACGCTACAACTAAGTATTGCTCTTTGGCGGTAGAATATATCATAATGATAGGTGATACCTACGACCAAGTAAATGTCTATATCGAGATCATTCTTTTAAATATATCAGGTTAAGTGCAATTGTGACTGAGGTAGTCCTTTATCATAAATAGGCAGACTGATTATTATGAAAGGTGTACATTTCATTTATGATTTATTTTTGAGAAATTGCCTTATAATCGTATTTTATTTGTCGATTCAACAAAAACATTCGTGCCGACTGCGAGCCACCACACTGTGATCGGGTAAATAATTAAAGTTGTACAAACTTATGTATTATGGAGTTATTACTATGGGTTCTCAAGCAGGTCTAGTTACAAAATATAGATATATATAAATATAAATAAATATATAGGTAAAACTTAACTTTTAATAGATAGATACTATAATGGCGTTATTCTTATCAAAATCAAAATATTATTTATTCAAATAGGCTCATAAAATAATTCGAAGCGTCATGTTACGTGTGAAATTGTAAAGCTACCACCGTTTCGGAAAGTACGAAACCGGCAAGAAACTCGGTAGTTACTCTTTTTCTAGCGTTTTAATTACATAGTATGTTAGTAAATAATAATATTTTTTTTATAGATCCTGCCTAGAAATCACTAAATACCTAAGTCCACGACTTTTTTATCTTAAATATAATCTTGTATTGAGTAATATGACGTATTTATCAATGTTTTATTATCGTGAGCTTTAAATTTTTTAATAGACAAAGTTAAAAATAGGTTTTGAATCTTATTATAGAAACGAATACCGCGCCCCGGGAAGGATATTCACTTTGCGAAGTCGGTAGCTAGGTGTGATTAGTTTAGCTTTCCTCCTCTTGTCTATACGATGTTATCATTTCTTTCGTAGGATATATATTATTGTGAATAATCATAATATTGTTGTAAACGTGTTGTGAAGCGACTGTAAGTATATCCAATCTATTAAAAACATCCCGAAGGAAGTCCCGAGTCCAAGTTATAGAGACCTAACAGCTCTTTTTTGCAATATGAAAACATTTTCAAAATCATACATAATGCTATAACGAAAAGTATCAACATCAGTTAGTTATCACTTATCTGACCGCGTATGCTGCGGAGCTGTCTCCCTGTCAAGAAATATAAATGAGGATTCCACTGAAGTTTTGAATCTAAAGTGATTCCTAAAAATACTGTTGTTTTGGTTACGTTTAGATCACTATTGTATAATGTATGCATTTTGTCTTTTTAACATATAGAGCTAAATTATTATTTTGAAGACAACTTTGTATCAGTGAAAATACATTGTTTGCATCGTAATAATTAGGATGTTTCTGTCAACTGTAAAAAGTATTGAGGTATCAACATCAAACAATACAATGTCACAGATAACTTTAACATAAAATGGAAGATCATTTATGTACAAGAAAAATAGATCCTCTTGGAACGCCGATTCTTGACACATGTTGAATTATTTGATTTTAGTTTGAAACAATGAGATCAAGAGCTTTACCATTAATACCGTAATGTTTTATCTTGTATAAAAGCGTTTCGTGTTCTAGACAATCAAATGTTCTAGATATGTATATCACAGAACACGCGAATAGCATTCTGTGATATCTCCCATGCATCATACATCTCCCTCGTAAATCTAAAAAGTGCCATTACAGCGTCAGGTGTTGAGCGACCCCTTGTAAAGTTGTTCACTATTATAAATAGTATTATACCAAAACGAACCAGAAGTTGATTTAACATAATATTTTCAAATATTTTGCTTTCCGACGGAAGTTTAAATATATGACTATAATTTCTAAAATAATTATTATTTCCACTATTTTAAAATTGGTAATACTTGACTACATTTGAATAAATCAGGGAATTAACTTGTTTTCAAGCATAATTAATTAGTAAAAAATATTTAAAACTCGCAGTGTATTAATTATGTATCAACGAGTGCATCGTATAATAATTTACGGGTGCAGATATATTATTCGTTTCAGCGATCAATATATTTTACATGCGCGCTGGTCAAACGCTCTCTCAAGATGTAGCAATCTCGTTTCTAAATATAATTAAGTCCCCTATAATTCTAATCTGCTTAAAAAAAGAAAAGACTCATAGACATATTTAATATATGTTTATTATTATTATTAAATATAAATCGTTTCGTCAATTAGAATATCAAAGCAATGCTCATTTAAATTGAACGCTCAAAAGCAAAATATAAAACTATGCGTATAGATGCCACACACTACCACGCGCTTAACACCGAAACACACACGTCTTTGCTTTTGGGAAAATTATAGTTACATTTTACAACACATACATTTCCATTCACGGGGATTAAATATGAATTGTTGCGTTACGGGCAGTTATGACGTAGTCACTGATAGATAAGGATTTGTAAAAACCACTCAACCAATTTACATCATCATCGGCCATTTTACCATCAATATATAAAATATACGTAATGGTTAGCTAGTCGTGTAGGCGAAATCATTTTAATTAATTTAATTTATATTTAATTAATTTACTAAAATGTCATAAATGATTTTCATTCGAACAATTAGTTTTAAGCTTAATTGATCAAATATTATACCTGACTAGAAAGGGATTATGAGGGATACGGTCAGTTGATATTTCATTTATTGATTAACTTGTTTTACTTCAATATTTCTTTAAATTCTTTACCAATCACTTCCTTAATAATACCAATAGTAACCAATAATCGAACGAAATACTAGAAAACCACAGCAATGCGTGGCCGGGTCTGCTGGCTTAATTATAAATTTGATATATCTGGTATAACTTTAACGGAAATATATAGAACGTTCGAGTACTTTTCGTGTTATACGAAACGGTTTAAGTCGATCTGCTACATTGAAAGGAAGGTATTTGACTTTTTTTCCGACGCATTTTGCTGACGAGATTTACGACATTTGTAACTTTATTCAGAATTGGCTAAATGCTAAACTAATTTTTTACAAGACAGACATAAATATACACGAACAGATAATTCATATCACGTAATACAAACGATACCTTTTGTCTTGCAAACGAAAGGACGGCTATTTTCTTTGTTATATCTTCATATTAAAGCGACTGAACAGATCACAAAGACTAATTGGATTCATTGGTATGACGGACTTATCGGGAAAACACACGTATATTTTATATTCTCACACAGTTAAAATACAGACGGTTGCAGTGTTGCTTTTATTTATCGAACTTCACCCTTCAATCTAAAAAATGGCTAATAGGATCGTGATATTTGTCGGAATGCATAGTACTCACAGGGGGATTCAAATACTCAAACCTTAATCAAATTTTGTGTATAGATATGTCTATTTATAGGTAGGGATGTATGAGGTAGTGACGTCATACCGAGCGTAATTACTAATATTACTTTTTTACTGATTAATGGTTTTATATTAGATTCGTTTGAGTTTAGACCACTTGTATACTTTTTATTGAGACATGTACGTTTCTTAAGTACTTTTCAGGACTTATTCCTTCTAAATGCGATGCGATGCGAAGCGACCTAAGAAATGTTTATTATTTTTGTTATTTATAACTTGTTTACTTGTTCGTTCGTTTCTTTGGGTGTATTAATTCAATAAATATTAGGTACATTCTTAAGACGGGTATAAACGGAAATTGCTAATTTTGAATTTAATTTTGCTCGGGTAAATTCAGTTCAAAGTTAAAAAAAACTATCCATCGTTTATAAAGTAAAATAAAATAATGACATATACTCGATAGAAAAAATCACGTAATGTGGTTATTTACGAAAACCCTAGGTCGGGCCGAAAAGGTTACTGAGTTTTTCTATCGAAAAATTCTAGGGCAAAGAAATGAGTTTGGAAGAGGCAAACTCCAAGAGTTCCAAGTACACATTCCCAGGCCTCCGAGAGCATGTAAAGCCGTTGGCCATTCGCCTGAACTCTTCGTGTCAGATTTACTGCTCCATCGGATTATGAATGTGAGGGAATAGAGAGTGCAGCTGTATTGGCGCACTAACTTGTGCAATATAATAGAGGGCACACTATAAAATTGCACGTCCCATTCTCGAGGAAAGTCCGATCTATGGTTGGTGGCAGGGTCAGGGCTCATACAACCTCCTCCCCCTTTTATATTTTTCTAAATCAGTTAAATATAAAAAGACAAGAAGGAGCGACATCCTTCAACTAGTCGTAAGAGGTGTTTAAGTAAATGGGACCGGTATCTCATACATCCAATTATAACTATTCAAATTAATAAAACAAAATATTTATATTAAAAACGTATTTCTACGATAAACCTGTTTTATTTGACTCCTCTGTAGTCGATTGAACTTATGATCTATGACGCTCTAAAAGAACACGGCTACTACACAAAATCAACGTCATATGGATCCTAAATAACTAGACGAAATCACGAGCCAAACTTTAAATATTAAAAATATAAACTTAAAATTATATTTTAACTAAGATAGGCAGGGAATAGTCACAATTTGAGAGTTAAAATTAAAATATTGGGCGTGTAACTGTATTAACTACATTATTTGGGCAGTTAATTATGTTTATAAATAATAGAACTATCTTTCTTTTTCTGTAAAACTTGTTCGTTTTATTTTTACAACTATCAAATATTTTGGTGATGTCAACCATACTCAAAGTCACCTATACCATAAACACAAATTTTTGTTTTTATCATCATAGTTATAAGAACTGTAATACTATTTTGTTCAGAATTGTTTGATAAAAAACGTGTCACACCAAAAAATTAAAATATATATATATATATTATACAGTCGTTTAAAAGACGCGCGGTTACAGTCAGAAGTTGCTGGCTTTAGGCGCACTTTTCAGGGCGCTAACTTAAGAACACAATTACCCAATAATAAAAATACCCTAATTTTAAACATAAATACCTACAACCTCCAAGCTAAAAACATAGAACATGAAGATTCTGTGGTTGTGGACGAGGTTACTAATATGAAACTCAAAAAGAGCAAAATTTTTAAAATTTTACATTAATACTTAAAGGGCATGTAAACTCTTATTTTCATATAACGTTCTTTTTTTAATAGACCTTTCTTGTTTTACTTTTTAAATAAACACGATAATTATTGAATTTTATTTTACGTCCAGCAATTCAGACAAGACAATTAGAGCGGGTAGTGTTAATATTAAAATCAAATTCGTAAGAGAATTCATTTTCAGGCTAGACGTACACACTTAAGTTGAACTTATGGGTCTTAAATACGAGTCTACTTGTAAACCTGATTTATTTTAAAAGAGCACCTACGCACTAGTTTACTATTAGTATTTTGCCATTTATTAATGCTATATATTAATTATATATAAGGAAATTATTGATATCCGAAGGGACTATAAAAAAAATAATTGTTTTGTTTTTGTATTCTCGGAAGTGAAATTATATTTCTAGAACCGTTCAATTCTTTAGCGTCGGCCAATCACCAACGGTTCGAGCAAGTACCCTGAGTACGAGTTTGACAGTTAACTATAAAGTATTTTACTTTCGGTTTTCTTTCATACAAATCCTATCAGCACCCCAAGCGAAAACATAGAAGAAGTAAAATCGATAGAACGAGTTTTTATAATCAACTTTATCGACTTTGAAGTCGAAAGATCGCGCGGTTTTCGACATTTTGCTAGTGCGAGTTACATCTTTGACAGATTTACGCATGTAAATTGACGTTTTCGTTAATTTGAGAGCCAGTGAGAGCTCACGTTAAAAGTTAACTATCAAACATGGAAGGAAATATTATGCTCGAAAACTAGCTACAACGGCTGTGATAGCTTTTTATTGCAATAAAACGAACGCAACGAAATTGAGTTCTGCGGTGAAATTTATTTTTATTTAGCCGTATTTTATACCAAAATTTTTTTCATGAGAATTGCCTTTGAGAAAAAGATAATAAATATTTGTGTTAACATGTGAAGAGGAAATTAATAATAAATATTAATTTATTTTAAATATATTTACAGATATAATACGAACGCAAGGTGAATCTAAACATAAAATTTATTTTTAAATGACATGCTAATACGTTAATTAATTACATCGAAAATAAATGATAATTATGTAAAATAATATAATTCAATTATCATTAAATTGCTTAAACTAGGGAACAAAATATAAAAACCGATTATATAAGTGTAATATGTTTATTGATTAAATGAGTATTCTCAAAAATATAATAATAATACTTCACTTATTTTTGTTATATTAATTGGTGGCAGTTGAGAATGCCTCGTAGATTTGATGGAGATCACGTATAGTATTATTATTTAAATATTAATCTTTAGTGTAATCATTTTTAATTAAATTAAATATATTTTTTAGGCTATCAGTGTATCAATCCTTTATTTGTAGCGGCTAAGCTATTTATAATGATTTGGTGCATTTGTTGCATTGAATTGCAATCTATATTTCTATATAATATCCTATTTATTTTATTCAAACAATAAATATACTAAAAAGTGCATTCGTCTCTTTATTGAGTATCAATAATTTCCTGTGATTAGCATGAGTTTATAAAATGAAATTGAATTTAGAATTATTTAAAAATTATTCATAATTTTATAAGAAATACGTATCAATACAAAAATACTCTTAACTACCGTGGTTTGTTTTGAACACAAATAAATAATCAGCTTCAAAAACACTACTGCAGTAGTTGTTATTTTTATTTTTTTAGTTATCATGGTTTTAACGCAAACGTATAATGTTAAATGCATACTACCGAATGCAAATACTTCATAAACGTTTTCGACTGAACGATACGTTATAAACGCAACACGTATTGAAACTCGTACTAGGGGTACAGTTTACAAAAGACTCGTTTCACAACTAGCCTGATAATTCAAATCGATTTCAGAGTATTTCGTTTGTAAATCAGAATTGATGCTTGCTATATCCGCACCATAATTGAAGAATACGTAAGTAAGCCTTAATTTTCGTAAAATTTTGTTTATAATTTTTAATTTTTCATACAAGATGATTAAATATAAGCTTTCATAGACCACGTTACTTTTTAACTTCATGTAAATTTGTTTTTAACATATAAACAAACTTGCTTAACGTTTTCAATTCCGTTTAATCAGATTTCAGTCATAAGAATTATAGGTAAATATCAAGACCGCCTGATAACAAGTCGGCACCACGGCATCCGGCCTGCAACGTCTAATCAAATCAATGAAATTAAAAGCTAAAACGTTTAGCAAAATGTTTTTTTTTAAATTGTATATGCTAGTCGCGCAATTTTCGAACAAAATAATTGTACACTGTATCCCGCTATAGATGGGTAGTCTCAGACATCGTGGCAGAGATATTATTCTTACCTAGATTTATTAATTTTCAGCTCCTCAGGATGAAGCTTGAGACACGTTGCTTATTTTCATACTCCGTTGGTGAAATAACTGTAACAAAAATTATATATTTAAAAACAATAATTATTCCGTTCAAGAAAAGAGTACATAGATTAGTTAGAATAATATATGAAACCGATTAAACGATAAAACGACTTCAAGTTTATATAAACACACGTAGATATACGAGTGCGTTATATCAACGTCAGTATGGAGTAATACCGATACCAAAATTGTGTTTTCCGCTTCGAGTGATCTCTGCGTAGCAACCTTAAATGGTTTGATGACGACAGGTCGTTTGTTACAATTATTATTACCAGCCCCTATGGTCTAATGGACCGATATGCGCGTATCTTAATCGCAGATTCCGGGTATAAATTCTAGTTTAATGAGTTTTAACTCGGATGAAATTTTTACATATTAAATTTTTTACATATTAAAATTGAATTATTTTATTTTTCATTAGTTATTTATATTTCGATTTTATTTTACAAGTTTTTTTATTAAACGTATGTACACAACACTTCCAAGAGTATTGGTACCGCAAATTTAAACGAACGTTTTTTAGAGAATAAGAAATTATTGTTTTTAAATATTTTAATAAATCGTCGTTTCGTGTTACACACTGTCCTTTAGCAAAGATTGCATACAAAAACAATCACGTTTTAGGCCTTAATTTTCATCACTCGCCTTTCAGAGAAAATCGTCTATTTTGCATGTAACGTGTTGCGTGGAAATATCATCAGAAGCTATAAAGCCATCCTTTGTTTTATAAATTAATTTTACTACGCTACGGCTGCGTACCTACTATGTAATTTCATATTTATTACTTCATATTCAGTATTAAAATCTTTTTGTTTTATTTAATGTGGTGGGCCGAGGTGACTGTCAACTGTGCCACCGCGACGTGACGTGAAATTTAAAAAAGTGTTGCTATTTGGCGAAAAATCTGATATCGTCTATGCGCTTTGACAGTCCTTAAGTGTGTCACATGTCAATGTCATTAAAAACGGTAAAATTCGTCCTTCAAAACATCTGTAACGAATGGTAGGTAATAACAGAACTGTTTACTTTGAAAATATACTACGTTCTCAATGGTAAAACTGATATCGAATCTTAAATTCTAGGAATTCTTCTATTGAAATATATTTTCTTTGATTGTATTTTACAAACACCTGTTAGTTCTTTTAAACTTTGTAACATTTTAAAGTTAGAACTCCGGTAAAGAATCTCTCGGTATTTATTGGAGTGTATGTAATTCTTTATATTGACTGTACTTCGAGTTATTACTTTATTGATACAAATAAATAAACACAATGAAACCTTTTAAATACTAGTCTGAGAGAAATGTGCTAACTTTTATACTGGATTTTAAGTACTAAGAAATATATATATATATATTTATTTTCACATCCAATAACAACACAATATTCATTTTATTTGAGTACGTATTACTAGTATATGATTACTGAAAATTATTGAAATGTTAAGTGTAAATTCGGTAGTATTTGATTAAATTAAATGAAATATAAATAAATAGTGATCTCTGGAAGATAAAATAACCCGATTTATATATTTTATCTTAATAAAGTGCCCTCGTCAATGCACATCAATATTTAACATTTTTGCTGATGATTTCAACGGTAGCAATGCTTTTAAAAATAATTCCGAAGTATAATGATTTCATTTAAATTATGTGCAATGATATCCATATTAATAATTTCATGCAGGTCTACGAGAGACCCAATCGAAACCTATCCTCATTATCATAATAGATCGTTAAAAAATAATGATTTTTGAGTTGAGTAACAGTTTGATCTGAAACGCAACGTAAGAACATCGACTCCTTTTACACTACAAGATTACTAATTCTGCTTACACATCTTTTGGTTATGATGTGTTCACTCGGTTCTAGCGCTTTGTTCAAGCCCCTCTGAGTAGATACCAACCACTCATTAATAAAAAGAAAAAACAATGAAAAAAAATTAAAAAAAAAATATCCCGGAGTTCTTTCGCCGGTTCTGCTCAGGTCCGAGGTGTTAAATTTCGAACCGGTGGTAGATTTTTTTGAAGTGTAAACACTTCTATATTGAATATAGATTTTTGACTTTGACTTTGAACGCTTAATATTGTTGTATTGCGGCATAAAAATAAATGGGCCAGCGTTAGTACAGATACAAGGAACGGAACATCTTAATACGCGAGGTTGATGAAACATTTATGATATAAGGAATAGTTAATATTTCTTATAATTCCAATACCTATGAGCGATGGTGACCACTTACCATTAGTGCCACTCTACCTAAATACATATGCTGAATAAATAAAAATTAAATATAAAATATTGAAAGAATATTGTAAATTATATAACGTCCTAATGTTAAACGAGTCATTACAAATTTATGCAACATCAATTATAGTTTTTTTTTATGTTATAGGTGGCAAACGATAATAATTTTAAAGCAAAGTAAACAAGAAAAAAACATTGATAAACTAATCTATGAAATTTAATTTCGGTAACTTTAGGCAGGTTTTAGAGTTTGCAGTATATTTTTAATTTTGTTTCACGGTGATTTATCTTTGATATTCGTCCGAAGTAGTAATCTTCTAATAAGTTAAATAAATTGAAAGCAAAAAACGAGATTTCACTCGTACATACATTGCAAGTTAAATAAAAGCTTGTAAAATAATTTCGTAAATCGTTTCTCACATCTACGTATTCGAGTAAAGTTGAGAGTTCACAGCATTTTTACAACTGTGAAAATTTCTTTTGTTAATTTTTTTATTTAATATTAGCATATATAAATATAGGTTTACATCTTTGTTGTCCTTAATGTTTTAATAGGTATGAATATTACTTCATATCATTTACAATGTAATTTAATATTGCTCTCACTAGAACCTAACATTAGTATTCAATGAAGGAGTGGGTCTGTTGACAATGTTTTATACGTGATTAATTCTGTGTCACTTTTAATTGAATATAAATTTATTTCGTATATTATCCACTTTGTTAATATTGTTCTTGTGAGATAAATTCTTTATATTTAAATACACAATACAACAGTGTTAAACTTGATTTTGATAACGAATAAATTATTTATTTAATACTGACCTATTGGTCTGTTTGGTTCATAACCCAAGTCGGGCCGATGAAAAATTAATCGCAAAAGTCTGGAGGTTTCTAGTGTGTCTAGGAAGCACGTAAAGCCGTTAGTCCTGCGCCTAAACACTTTCCGGTCGCGTCAAAGGTACCGTTTTATCGAAAGCATGTTTGTACGCGGACACACTTGTGCACAATAATATTTTCTGCGTAGCCGATCTCTCTTGGGATTGGCGGAATTGATTATGTTTGACGCTACCAGTATTTTAACTATTGATATAAATACGAAAGTCGTTAAATTTAGCATACAAATTTTCAGGAGCACTGAAAAATAGCAAAAATACCCGCGGGCGAAGCCGAGATTTCCAATATATGAAATTAAATAAAAATTATATTATTAATCTTATCTGCTATCAATCTTGATCATAATGTCGCTGAATATTATCAAAATTGTTTTCTTTTGTATATCGTTTTACATCTTCACTTGGTCCAAGTTAGTAAAATAGTTTCCTGAAACATGATACGAGTACACAATCCTTGCCTCCTCTTCAAAGATAACTGCAATTACCTGTTAGACAACTACGAACAACACGCAGTAGATAATCTTACGTTTCACTGAGGCTTAGTTATTATAATATCAATAATTTATAAGTTTAACACGAGTATTTAATACGTTGCTTGCTTTTACAATATTTGACTATTTTATATAACTTATTATTATAATCGTTAATCTGTATTTAATTCTAAAATTAAAACGACGAAACGAAACAGAAACATCAATATTATATATAAATTCAAATAGTATGAGATACACGTGATGTTTGATAAATGTTAAATTTTTTAAGCGAAATTATATTTCTTTGAAGTACATGGATACAAATTGGACAACGCAACCTAGTACTTTCGTTAACACATATTAACATCGGTTTACAATATTATAATTGTAATAAATATAAAATAGGTAACTGATATATTTCCAATATATCGTGTTGTATTTTGTCGACTAATGCTCGAATTTCATCAAAAACAAATCTAGGCAACCCTTTTGAATATCAATGTATATATTATTTAATATAATATAACCTTTGTCGTCATCAAATAAAATATGATGATATATATATGTTATATCGTAACGAACGTAACGATTGTAAGAATGAATAACTTCTATATTCATTGAATCTATCATTATTAAATGACTATGATCTTTTATACTGAAATAAATATTACTTACTAAATGAAAATCTGTTTTCGCTTCATAAACTTTGATCTATTTTATTTATTGTGGATAAGTTTCCATCGAGTCTACCGTACCCCTGCATGAAATAATTAATTGCCTTACATTTTCTGAACGCACCCGTAATCGGCAAACATGGCCGCCCGTTGAAAACGAATTTTGTGGATATAGATATGTTGTCGACTAAAAAAATCATTATTTTTACCGATCTATAATTGTTGATAGGTTGCGATTGGGTTTATCGTAGACTTGCACGAAATTATTAATATAGAATATAACTTTAAATATACCGAAAGTAAAAATCATACTCGATATAGCATCGGTAGGTGAATACTTTATATTATACTTTTAACATAATATTTATCACTTGTAAAAGTCATTTAAGTAAAATATTTTTTTACGTGGTGATTAAGAATAAAATTTTCAACAGATTTAATTAATTATTTTATTTGACGCGAAAGCATGACTACGTTTTTATTAATTGAATTACTTTACTTTTCATCCTTTGAATTTGGACTTCGTACGTTAAATTAATAATTTTCCTCGAAACATGAGTGAACATATCATGTTAGAACTCAGATTTGGAACTAGTTGAGTTCTAATCTAAGTACTTAAAAGTTCGTGGTTTCGCACCTATAATTATTGGCTCTGAGCGGGATGTGACACCCCTTACTGTCAGAAACACCGGCTTGTTTTCGAAGTTGGCTTTTAAAGTGAGAATGGAGTAGAATAATTTCATTTAATTAAAATATGTCAATGTGTTTTAATAATGAGATTTTAATACCCTTTAGTAATTTATATGAATGTGGTAAACTGGTGTGTGGTGTACTATCACACTTTGAGAACATTCTAGTTTACTGTGTGTACTAAATTAAGTCATAAGTGCCGTTACGGGGTGCTCAGTTAAAGTTTTACCAATTCATTAATTTTAAATTCTGTAGAATATCAGTCTGTTTTGGGAAAGACGCCTCAGGAGCAAATCAAGTCACTATCTTCTTTTACTCTGAAGCGTATAGATTTAGATTTTGTAACATATTTATCATATGTTCTGTAACAATTTGCTAACATGCAATTAAATAAATCTCAGAATTGATTATTATTTAAAAAAAACACATGATTTTTTTTATAGATAGGTAATTGTATGAGTTTTAATATCGATCTGATCTATATTCATGATAACACAACACAGCAAAATACAAAAAAAATATAATAATTTTTCTTTTTAAAGTGTAAAAGCGCTGAATATTTTTGCTTATATCGAAGATCTTTACCAGTTTCAGCTCTATGCAAATAATTGTTAGTTGAAATATCAGATTACGGTGATTTAAAAAGCACCTAAAAGCCAGAGCCATTGCTTTCGCCTTTGGCTGTTATTGATTCAAATAATTATTTTTGTTTTACAATATTATCATTAAGACATTGGCTTCAGCTATGCTAATTATTGAAATTCAGTCCTGTATTGTATTTAACGAAATTCAATTACCCAGTTTTTATGGATTATTTTTCTCTCCTTGCATATATTTAGTTCCATATATAGAGTTGGGTAGAGCGATAGCCTTCAGAGAGACTTAGATTTCTTTCTATAATGTATAATCCTACTTTCTCATATACAAAAAACTAAAGAGTTTTTATTTTTCTAATACGTCGTATTAATCGCCTTCTAGAAATAGTTAAACTTTTATCGTTTTTTATCTTATTAATGTTAAACATTTATTGGCGCATCTAGACTGACTCGTATATCATAACGGCGAACGGCTTGACGCCCTTTTATGTCGTGATGTCTCCTCTGAACCGCCGATCGCTATTCGCTTTAGCGAGGCTCATAAACGATATACTTAATACTAACACTTCGTTGCTATATTTTATTATAATTTTAAGGAATATATGTATATTTATTGTATTAACGGAGAACCTATGCATATTTTGAAGCAGTTCTCTTAAATTTTTTTACGTTTTAGATTCTTATTTATTTCATTGTCAAATGTTATTAATAATTACAGACTTTGTGAATTCACAGCTTTGGGTATTCCAGTAAAATATAAACATTTTTCCATCTATTGCCAAACATTTTGAATATTACTCAAATATAAATACGAAGTCGAACCATAAGCCTGTACAACGTAAACAAACATTTTTTTTATATCAGACAACACCGTCCATTTTTTTAATTAAAAAAACAAACACTAACGGAGTGATAATAAATGGTATTCGTTAAAATAAACAACGGTAATTATCGACTAATTTAAAAAAATAATTGGATTTATTGGTGATCCATCTCATTGTAACAAGTTGCTTTTGGAAACAAGATGGAGACATTAAGTTAAGAGAGTTTCCCCGGAAGCAAAATAAAATAAGGAGATTGAGGATTGCATACCTCGGTTTTAGTACAATTCTTGAAAACCATGATATTTGGATGGAACTATTGGAGCTGTTATCACTGGCTTGTTTTATAATTATTTTATCGATTATATCAGTATTTTGTTTATACATAGTTATAAAAATGATTAAAAATCATGTTTGTTTAAGCAGAAATTTGCAATGTGAAAATGATGATAAAATTTTATACTAGCAGATATAATAATAAATATATGTATATATAGCCAGAAACAGTGTTGTATGTACAAAAAATTGTTGTCCCTGATATTGTTAGCTATTTAAATTCTATTTGTCTCATAAATATACACGCACACGGTCACTCACAAGACGGAACTAGTTCACTAGCCTCGTTTTAATTATACCTAACCTATTACTATATCATAAAACATTTTGTATATAAGTGTCTTGGTAACTCTAGCCTAGTTTAGGTTTCCATCCCGTTTACGTTCTACGAACATAAAGGAAGCAACGAGAGAGCGGAGATGGCCCAGTAGTTAGAACGCGTGCATCTTAACCGTTGATTTCGGGTTCAAACCCAGACAGGCACCACTGAATTTTCATGTGCTTAATTTGTGTTTATAATTCATCTCGTGCTCGGCGGTGAAGGAAAACATCGTGAGGAAACCTGCATGTGTCTAATTTCAACGAAATTCTGCCACATGTGTATTCCACCAACCCGCATTGGAGCAGCGTGGTGGAATATGCTCCATACCTTCTCCTCAACGGGAGAGGAGTCCTTAGCCCAGCTGTGGGAAATTTACAGGCTGATTATGTTATTATTTATGTTATAAAGGAAACAAATTAAAAATTCAAGATAGCCTCCGGCTTAGGTAAGTTAGAAGCGAATATCATTCATCACATAAAACTGTCTCTATATTTCCGGCTTGTTGTGAACACAACGGTTTATTACTCCAAGCGCTTCATTGATTCATCTCGTCTCATTCGTTGCCGTGGCAATGATTTTCTCACGTTGTGTAGTTGATTTTTTTCTAACTTTCATTTGGTAAACTTAAATATTGGTATCGGGCGTAATTCAATTTGTAATTGTCTGGTTTGTTTGTAAAATACTAAAACCCTCGCGGTTAAGTAAAGAAAAAGGTTAAGTAACGGCTTGTAAATGTGCCACTGTAGGGCCAATCCCTCCTTTCTTTTTTAAAGAAGTTTTAGGCTCATCCCAACAAGCTACAATACGGATTGGCGGTTACACATGTGGCAGACTTTCATCCGACACAGGCATTTCTTGCCTGAGTTGTTTATTAGTAAATATAAAGGTTAGGAGAGAGTATACGGCTGCTTCCAGGATGCTACTCGTGTGTTTTGGAACGAAAATGCATATCAAGGTTACATTAAGAGGTTTTCTTATACTACTCAATATTATTAAATTGTTATTCTCCGGCTTATAGGCTTAGTGAGTATAACCACTGGCAATATAATATTATAGTTCCTAAGATTGGTGGCGCGTTAACTTTTACCAAAATGTATTTATCAGTCGACATATCTATTTGAAATTAAAATAAAACATACAAATACAATATGACGTTTACAAATTTATTCTTATATGAATAATATACAATTTTATGATATTCTTTATTTTGAATATATTAACGTATTTTGTGGTAAAAATAGACGTGGCAAATTTACTGAATATATTATAATCACGAACGAATGCTATCAACGTCTTTTGTATTATCGAACTTTTGTCAATAATAATGAATATTTTGTAAATATAATTATTTAAGTTTGCAGATCATTTCACTGTACATTCTACTTTGATAAAATATACACTTGCAGTGGAATACAATGCTGAAGATCTTTTACGTTTTATAAAAGAATAGCGACTCGTCCTGACTTCTCACGGGCTTAATTTATTAATAAATTATATAAGTCAATTATATGGATATCAGTCAGGAATAATGTATATTCTTAAGTATATGTATAGTCCAGCCATATGTATGTGTATATACTTTTTGCTCATATAACCGCATCTCATTCCCTTATATTTACTTATCAGATCTGTAGTCATCTAAGGTCTAGTTTAGTCAAATAGGGTATTATTAAATAAAACATTTAATATATATTCTATAGCAATACCTATTTTTAATTTAAATGGAAAAGTTTCAATAAAAATGGTACCCGTTCACAAAAAAAAATAGCTCGTTCAGCCTAATATTAAATACATATTTTATGAACTGGATTGCGGATGGATGATGTTAAGTAATAAATGTATCGAATCAATTTATTAATCGATTAAATTCATTTAAAATGAAGTATTGTCATTATTAATGACGTTCGGTATTAATTCGAGGTATGGCCTTTGACATACCGCGTCTGATGATTCTGTAACGAATTTTCTATAGGCACTTTTAATATGACAGGTTCAGTTTTAATTTATTTTGATATTTTAATTACAGCATAATGCTATAAGCTTCATAGCATATTCCTTATAATAAGGAGGCCTTAGCCCGGACGTTTAAGTTTTAATTCAGACACTGAACGGTGAACGTTTAAGTATTATGTCTCGAAAAAATCGAAGTTCATCCGTCTCATAAACAAGGACAGTAAGCGAAGGATATTAAACGCGAATGTATCTTTTTGTAAAGTGGTATTTGTACCTCGCTGTTCGCCTTCGAGGAAAGAAATGAATAGAGTAAAAAGTAGAGAAAAAAGAGAGCAAAATAAAATAAAACAGAAGATAACAAATAAACAAAAACAAGTTTATTTGTTAAAAAGTAAAACATTAACAAATGCTGATTGATTCTTGTAGAGTTTGAAATTATGTAAATGTTGATAGAAAACTTATTAAGTAACATATTTGGGCAACATAACTTTTATCTGCTTACTTTTTAATTGTTATACTTAGGTAGTATCAAAACTATTACATTGATATCGTCTAAAAGAAGTACTAATGCTGCGTTCATACACTCTCTGTCTGCTGTTTTAATTATTGTAGTTTAATTGACAAAATTGAATACCGTTGAATGGTCTAAAATTACGGAAACTAACCTGATACGTCTGTGGATTTCGATTTTCGATATATACGTTGTTGTCGAACGTAGTCGTTGTTGTTTAATTAATAATGAGTATTAATAATAAGTTTTAATTATGTTGAGGTTTAAATTTCTGCCATCAATAATATTACATTAGGTCATAAAAATCTGAATATGTCAAATGTACTCAAAATTTATGAAGATTGTTTTCATATATTTCTTTTACTTAGTTTGTTAGATTTGTTAGATTGTTTTCATATATTTCTTTTAGTTAGTTACTTTATATGTGATGCCGACTGCGACTTTTTGCGAATTTATTGCTATTCGATCGTTGACATTAGGTGTTTAATCGTTTCTGAATCGATTTTCATGAAGTTATAAAAATATGTACACGTGATACTTGTGGAATATTATTTGTCAATAATAATTAAGTCATAGATATAATTGGATATGTTTTCATTATTTTAGTCAAATCGACGTAATTGAATAATACAGCCGAGTGTTGCTATTCTTTTATTTAATACCTTAGTTCGAAATATCTTGGAATATGTAATGGTAGTGTAGTGTGGAGCATTAATAGACTTGAAGATGTTCAAAAGAGATTTTTATATCATCTTTCTTACACTGATAATAAATGTCACGAATTTAAATCGTACACACAGAGGCTCAAATTTTTACAGAGCAAGCTCAGTTTATACTAGAATAAAAATGAATTAAAAGTTAACTCATGGGCTTACTGACTCGTCCGATATCCTGCAATGCATACAATTTTACATCCCTCGTTCGAACAGTCGCCTGCCCAAATGTAATACCTTTTGTCTTCCTACCTGTAGAACAAATGTTCTTAGCAACTCGCGATTATACCATATTTGTTTCTTTTACAATAGTATTCGTTCTAATTATGATATTTTTACCGGACGTTCTATAGCATCATTAAAATTGTTTGTAAAAACATTTCAATAGATTAAATAACACAAATAAAAAGAAAAATGTATGCAACACTCATTTGCAGTCTATTAATATTGATGCAATAATGATCTTTATCCTTTTTAAACTTTCACAATGTGTGTTATATTATATCAGTATATATATATTTATAGTATTTATGTTTATGCGTACATTGAAACGTCAATATTTGTCTATGGAATGATTTGATGTATGACGTACTTTTTTTTTCTCTTCCCTTTGCGTGTGAGCCGCGGTAACGAGTGTTATGTGATTGCGCCGCGCTTTTGAAATTAGCTTGTGTAACGGACTTATCCTTCTCCTGTAATATCACCCATCCCTTTGGCTGTGTTCTTCGAGTGTATGAAGACCAAGGGAGCGCTCCCAAGAAGAACGTGTCTTCATAAGTCAGAGCCCAGTTTTGAGGTAACAACTTCCCTTTTTTCCTTAACTATAGTACACTTTTCTCTCGCGCGTACATTTTGGTCCTTCGAGCCGGATTTAAGATTTAAAATTTAGTGTACATCGGCGATTTTGTGTGTTTTAAATCGCGTGTTAATACTTCAAAATCATTCCATGGAGAAACGGATAATACTTTCGTTAGGAGCTAATGTGTAATTTAAAATAGTGTTAATTTATATTTTGCTTTACAACGTTACGTAATTTATATTAATTGCGTATTATTTGCAGAAAAGTGTAGTTATTTTACATAAAAATAATTTAGTCGATTATTTTTCGAAGTCCCTTCATATTTTGTGATATTGTCGGTCGATGCACAGTAGAGACCGGACGCGTCGTGTTATAACGCAGTCGAGTTAAAAGCTTAGGTATTATATTTAGTGTCATAATAATTGTGTTTGTTTTTTAATATAAATCTTATTCCTTAGCTAGTCTCGTGTTTTGTAAAATAATAATTGTATTGTGTTAAATATGGATTTAAATCAATTATTATTTCATAGAAAATTTCTCGTTAAGCAATTAGACCGTATGTTGCATTACGAAAGTTCGGATTTAATTGATGAGTTCGACGCGAGTTATGGTGATTTAGACTTACTTCGTTCTCAGTTTGACGAAACACAGACTAAAATCGAATCAACTTTAATATCTCAAAAATTATTTGTAGAATCCGAACAGGAGGAAATCCGTGATAATTTTATGGACAAAGTGATCGATATTCGTGCAAAATATAATAAATTCTTAAAGCGTAAGTCAATTATTGAGCGTAGTGATAGTGATAATAATTCTGAGCGTAAATCTGACTGTGGAAGGTGTAGTGCTCCGAGTACAAGTGTTAGGTTACCTAAGCTGCCGTTGTTAACGGTTTCCGGTGAGTATTCAAATGGTGTAGTTATTTTGATTGAATTTATCGGAAATACAAAAGTTTCAATATTTACGTAAATTTAAAGGTGAAGCATATAATTTAATTAAATGTTTATCATTAACATCCGATAATTTTTCTGTAGCCTGGAATTCCCTTGTAGAAAGATACTCCGATAAACGTCGTATTGCAAATAAATATATGGATGAATTGTTGAATTCAACTTCGTTGCGTAGTGACATAGACGTCGAAGGTATGAAACGTTTAAGAAATAATTTGGTAGAAAATTTAAGTGCATTGAAGGCTTTAAGTTTTCCTACCGGTGAATGGAGTTTGTTGTTGCTTGACTTAGTGTTAAAAAAATTAGATAGTGAGTCGAGACATCGCTTTGAATTGTCCTTAGAAAATGATCGCGAATATCCGACATATGTTCAACTTTTAAATTTTTTAGATAAGCAAATACGTGCTTGTGAAGCGTCGAGTCAAGGATCGATGCGTAGGGTGTTGAGTGTTAAGACTGCTAGCGGGAATAAGTATGTTTCTTCTTTTACAACCGGATTTAAAAATAATAATGAGTGTGTAATGTGTTATTCTAATCATGAGTTGTATAAATGTCCTAAGTTTTTGCATTTGTCTCCGTATAATAGATCGGAAGTGGTAAAGCGAAATAAATTGTGTTTTTTGTGTTTATCAGGTAATCATGTTGCCTCTGAGTGTAAATCAAACTTTAAATGTGACAAGTGTGTAATGTCACATAATAAACTCTTGCACTTTAAGCAAGATAGTGTGAATGAGAAAGAGTGTTCTCGTGTTCGTGAAAACGAAAGTGGTGTACGGCGAGTGTCTGGCGAGTGTGTGAATGCCAGCGGAGAACAGGCTGTGGTGTCCCTTAAAGGCTCTGTGTGTGCGAGCTCGGGAACAGTTTTGTTGTCCATTGCCATGGTTCGAGTGAGGCGACGTGACGGCTCCTGCGAGATGGCTCGCGTTTTATTGGATCCCGGTTCGCAGTCGTCGTTCGTAACCTCTAGTTTCATTCGTCGATTAGGCTTACCGATTCGGCAGGTGTGTGTGCCAGTGTGTGGTCTCAGTATGTCCAATGTGTGTAAGGCGAATGATGTCGTGTCGTGTGAGATACTACCTGATAATAGTGATAATAATTCTCAGTTTGTGTCACGTTTAGTGTTAAATAAAATTACGAACTTTATACCTAATGTGTATGTTCCTATTGAACAGTGGGATCATTTAAAACCATTAAAGCTTGCCGATTCAAAATTTAATATTCCATCTAAGGTTGATATTTTGTTGGGCGCTGAGGTGCTTCCCTCTATCATAAGAGACGGTCGTGTCGTAGGTGCGTGTGGGGGTCCCTATGCTATCAACAGTGTGTTTGGTTGGTTGGTTATGGGAGAGGTGAGAAATAAAAATCTAAAGAACCTGCAGAAAGTATCTATGTCTAATTTTATATCTGATGAAAACCTCTATTCAATTTTGAAAAGGTTCTGGGAGATTGAATCCGAACCAGTTGTCGATTCTTTTTTAAGCCTGGAGGAGAGGCGCTGTGAAGATCATTTTGTTTCAACTCATTCTCGTGAAAAGAATGGGAGATATATGTTTAGATTGCCTTTTAAAACTGGTCGACTGGACTTAGGTAATTCGCGGGATATCGCTTTGCGGCGTTTATTAGCTTTAGAAGGAACGTTAAACAAAAATGAATTATTGAAAAGGGCATATAGTGATTTTATGAAGGATTATTTGGATTCGGGTCACATGGAATTGGTTAAAAATAATTTGGATGTTCATTATAGGCCTAACTACATTCCACATCATTGTGTTATAAAAGAGTCTAGTTCAACGACTAAACTACGTGTAATCTTCGATGGTTCCGTGAAGTCTGGTAATGGTCTGTCGCTTAATGAATGTTTGCTGGTGGGGCCTAAGCTTGAGAAGTTTAGGTTACATGAGATAGTTTTTGTAGCGGACATAAAACAAATATTTCGAGGAATATTGGTAAGCGAAGATGATCGGGACTATCAGCGAATTTTGTGGCGAGATTCATCGTTTGATTCGGTTCGTGAATATAGACTTCGAACGGTCACGTACGGCCTCTCTTCTTCTCCGTATCTCGCGATACGGACTTTGCAACAGCTGGCCTCTGATGAAGGGCACAATTATCCAAATGCTGCTAAGGTTCTAGTTAACGATATCTTTGTCGGTGTCACGGGATCAGTGGCCTGTGTCTATGACTATTGACATAGGGGATAGTGAAGTTAATATTATAAATAGTGAAAGGCGTTTATTGAAGCTTTTGTTTGTGTGAATGATATTAATTTTGATTTGCTACATAAGTACTCAGATCTTTCTAAGCTAGTGTGTGTTACGGCGTGGTGTTATCGCTTTAAAGTTAATTGTTTAAATGTTGAAAAAACGAAGTGTAATTTATATTACTGTGTCGGAGTACAATCTAGCGTTATTGAATTTGATAAATTAGTTCAAAGAAATGAGTTTAGTGATGTGTTTAATTGTTTATCAAAAAATAGACCCTGTGCAACTGGTATACAAAGGCTAAAACCCTTTATAGATAGGTCTGGCATACTGCGTGTTGGCGGGCGGTTGTCTAATTCTTCGTTGAATAATGATATAAAAAATCAAATATCTTACCTAAAAGAAATCATCTTACAAAATTAATTATTGATTACTATCATAAAATCTATTTACATGTTGGTGTACAAACATTACAATATTTATTGCAACAGAAGTATTGGATACTGTCAGCGCGTAGTATTGTTCGACAAAGAGTATTTCAGTGTATTACTTGTTTCAAAAATAAGCCGAAAGCTGTGCAACCGCTTATGGGCGATTTGCCTTCTTTTCGAGTGGATAGGTGTCGTGCTTTTTTACGTGGTGTTGATTATTGTGGGCCTTTTATGATAAAACTAGGTACTCATAGAAATGGCAAACTTTATAAGGCCTATGTGTGTTTGTTTGTGTGTATGGTGACTCGTGCAATCCACTTAGAGTTTGTGTCAGAATTAATAGCTGAAGCCTTTATTGCCGCTTTAAAACGATTTTGTAGCCGTCGAGGTGTGTGTACGGATGTATACTGTGATTGTGGTCGAAACTTTGTGAAAGCGAGTAAAATGTTGTGTGAATTTTGTGTCTTGCATAATTCTAGTAATATCGTGCAGCATTATTGGCAACGATGGAGTTAAGAGTATTTCCATGCGTTACAACAAAGGTCCAAGTGGACAGAGTCACGGAACAATGTTAAGATAGGCTCATTAGTGGTCCTCAAAGAGGACAATTTACCACCCTTGCAATGGCGTCTCGGTGTTATTGAGAATACGCATACCGGCAAGGATGGTGTGGTTCGAGTGGTTTCTGTGCGCACTGCACAAGGTGTTTGCAAGCGTGCAGTTGTTAAAGTGTGTCCGCTCCCGGACAGTGAATGATGAATTTTTGTATTTTAGTCAATAATAGTATAGTTTAGTTATAGTGTAGTGTAGAAAACGTCCGAGTGTTTATATTAGAGTGAGTGACTCTAAGGCGGGCGGTATGTACCGTATTTAGGTTTATGCGTACATTGAAACGTCAATATTGGTCTATGGAATGATTTGACGTATGACGTACTTTTTTTTCTCTTCCCTTTTCGTGTGAGCCGCGGGAACGAGTGTTATGTGATTGCGCCGCGCTTTTGAAATTAGCTTGTGTAACGGACTTATCCTTCTCCTGTAATATCACCCATCCCTTTGGCTGTGTTCTTCGAGTGTATGAAGACCAAGGGAGCGCTCCCAAGAAGAACGTGTCTTCATAAGTCAGAGCCCAGTTTTGAAGTAACAACTTCCCTTTTTTCCTTAACTACAGTCCACTTTTCTCTCGCGCGTACAATATCTCTTATATTCAGCTTTTAATACATCTTCTATACACAGCGAATTAGAAAACCGCTATTGCCGTGGATTATAAAGTTCTGTAGCTCTTTATATTGAAATCTAGAAGTATATTAATTTGATGTAGTGCTAACAGTTTTACGTAATATACATAATATATTACAATCTAGTATATTTTTATTAGCGTTTCGTCATTAAACATTAAATTGCACTTTTGTTGTCAATTTAAATATTAATGTACTAGTACCAGCGTATCAGTGAGGTTGTAGATGTTTTGTACATTTTTTCAATATAAAAAAGTACTTCGTAGTATTGCATATAGACTATAATCTGTCTCAGTGTCAAACTTAATTCCGATCCGTTCAACCGTTCTGACGTGAAAACTTTCTCATTTATAATATTAGTAAGATTAAACACGAATCTATTTACCTATAAATGTTGTTTAGGGCGTTATTAATTTACTCCTGTCTTCGTATTCGAATAGAAAATCGATTATGCCAAAGAGAGAGAAAACAGTGTTTAACTAAACGGAGTTTGTTAGAAAAACCTTAAATAAAACCTTTCACAAGGCTTTGTAGTCAAGTTTAAAAATTGTTAGCACGTAAGCTTACGTCCGACACCGAAATTTGTCAGGTTAGAAAACGATATAACGGAGTGAAAATGTGGATGGAAGTTTGTAAGGGAATCAGTCAATTCATGGATGTTATAGGGTGGGGCGGGTTAAGTTGTGTGTGCTACAAAGGTTTTACAATTTCGCGGTACAGCCTCGGTTATAGCTAGTATAATATATAATCTATAGGACCGGTCGAGTTTGATTTGAAAAACATTCATATGAAAACCTATATATGCAATAAATTGGATGCGTGTCCGATATGAAAACGATCACGTGACATGAAAAATAAAATATTCGGTTTATTTATGGTATCGGTGATACATCTCAGATCGAAACCTATGGGTAGCGTAACTATGCTATAATTGTGCAGCACCAGTCGAATCCTGTTACATTCCTGTAGAGTAGAATGTAGAGCTCGTTTAAATTTTGCATACATAAAAATGTCCCTAAATATTTATGTTTTTAACTTCGACTTAGTTACCTAGACTTTCACTTAGATACAAAGACATCTTGTGATTTTACTAGTTCTTCTTAGACGAGGATACCTACTAATAAAATTTAAGTAAATTAAAGCAATCGGAAGCAATAGTCGCGAATTTAGGTTTAGATTTCGATATAAATTGTGTATCAAATATACGAATATGAGCGGCCATTTTGTTGGTCTGTTAATAATATAAATAAATCGATATCTAAATTAATTCAATATATAAATCTAAACGACAACTTCATTTTAGGAGCTCATACACGTACCATTAATTATATTGCAAATTATTCCATCTCAAAATGGTATTATTATGAATAATAATTAAGCCCCTAACTTATATGAATTTATGAAAGCGCTATATTTATTGTAAGCTATTTGGTGGCTTTGTGTTTGAATCGACAAAGAGGTCACTGGCTTATCACTCATTTCAAGTTAAGGACTTCACTTGTGACTTTCATTTTTACTATCGGTACTCCTCGTTTTTTTTTTAAATGCCCATATTATTCCAGTTTCATTTAACCTAACACCATATTTAGCTGAACAACTTATTTTACCTCAGTCTTCTACTTATTTATTTAGCTAAAGTCTGTACACAGATGTGTAAAAGAGACAGATCTATCTCCTTTCTTATCGCGGGGGGCTCATATGTTAGGAGAGCTCTCATTATCGGTGGCGGCCGTGGGGCCATTCGATCTCCCCCGCCTTTCATAATTATATTTTACCAAAATTGAATGCATATACATATGTAGTTGGGTGGAGCAATAGCAGCCAGCACATTCAGCTATTGTTCGGAGAAGCTGAGTTAGACTGGAAGGATATTTTATTTCCTCTAATGGCTTAAATATTACATTAAATCTTCTCGTTTGCAAAGTAGAGAATTAAAATAATAACAATAGTTTTATTTTATTTCTACAAAAACTGTTTACAAATTTCGATTTCAGACGGTCGGAATAATGGAATCTGATATTTGAATGTCCATATTAATTAAAATACAGGTAGACTAGTAACAGTGGCGTAGCGGATAGTTAGAACAACGCGAGACGAGGGCAGATGTATCAATTTTCTACGAATTAATGGCGTACACTGTTTCGGATAACCGACTAGTTATGAATACTGGTAACATAGCAGTTATTCCTTTTCCAAGTCAGGTCGAATTATTAGAATTAATTTATTATTAAGTAATCGGAATTTGTTTACAAAACACTATTGTGTAAATATAATTAATTTATTTCAATGAAAAAATACTTGAATTAGGAACAATAAGATTTCTTATGTACACGTAATATATGTATATCCTCATTTGAATTTTCTCGAAATTGAATATGTGTAATCCTATACAAAAATCCATATAATCCAAGCTTTAATTTTATTTTACATTAATCGATGACTCTCTACATATTTATTATCTTATAAAATTTAATTGTATACGATTTAAAGTTCAACTTATCCTGATTCCAACGGATTGTTTTTGATCGATAACGAAGTGGTGCTGATACGAATCGGAACTTCGTTAAATAATTTGTAGTAAATTTATTAATTCACTTTTAAGATGAATAATTGTAAATATCGGTAACTAATTAATAATTATTACATATTATAATATTGGAGTGTCTGTTTGTGATATTAAAATAAACGCTTTTTACTAAATGCATATGTACATAAACGGTACATATTACGAAAATAACTTTTTTTTCCAGTTTTTGTCAGTCTGTCTGTCTCTTTGTTCCGGCTAATCTCTAGAACGGCTGGACAGATTTTGACGGGACTTTCACTGGCACATAGCTGAAGTAATACGGAGTAACTTAGGCTACAACAATAGCTTTTTTTAAATTATAACGCGCACGAAGTTGCGGGCACTGCTCGTTTAGAATACAATGACTTCGTACTACAATTATATTCGGACAATGTTCTTCATTGGGGTTAGTTACTAATGCGTAGATGAAACTTTCTGTACTGAAACTGTAATTCATTTGTACGATCGTATTCGTTTGTACGAATAATATATATGTATATAATTCCAATCACGATTTTCTGTAATATTCATTGAAATATAGTTTTCGCTTTTGCTGTTTTTTCTGCTTTTTGTTTTTGAAAATATATATTATCACGATTACGTAAGTCACGGTAGGTTATATCGTTTTAATAGAATTAAAAATAATAGTTTATTGCCAGTGGTCAATTTAGTACAATCAGAATATAGCTGTAGGTAATACAAATCCATTGTTTTGTATTAAAACCTTTTTATTTTGAAACACTACAAATTTTTTTTCATAAAACTTCTTGACCAACATACGTAAAATTCATACCCGATTATGCGACGCATTCGCTTAAAAATTAGACCAGTCTTTATTAAACATTTTGATTGTTCTCGAGTCTTTATTTAAATTACCGATTTTTTTAAGAGCTGCCACCCTATCGATATCCCAAATTAGGTCTCTGTGCGTTGAATGACTGTAATATTCAAGATATTGTGTTTATGTTGTTATTTTTTCAATATATGTGTTAAGATGTTTCGATACCTTGATAATATTAATACACAGATTAATACACAATGATGGCATATCTCTCTAATCTCCCTCTATCTATAGATATGTAGATGAAACCGTTTCTTACTCAGTTTCTTGAAAGTCCCTAATCCAGTGTCACATGATATTAGTTTCCTAATTATTGAAATGCATGATGTTTATCTAATGTTAAACCTCCTTTATTAAACCAATAGCAAGTAACAATTCAAATGATAAATTCACATAATCATCCATTAGTCTGGTATTCGTATTCCTTAATTAATTACTTCTACTTGTCTCTTAATCAAAATTCATATGCGATGCTTGCAAAGGGGAGAGAGATTGTGTTTTGATCAGTGATGCAATGGTACAGCAACCTTAATCACCGGATTGGCAGCTTATTGCTATTTTCATAAGAGATTAATATCAGAACGTTGATTTTCAGGAAAATTAGTCTAGTTGGATCATGACGTTATAAACATAGCTCATGTATAAATGTAATTTTTAATAATTACAAAATTAAAAAAAATACAGTAATAATAAAGCGACTTTTAAAATATCTCTATAGCTCTTTCAAATAGCTAGCTCGCCTTAACAATCTGTAAATGTCCCACTGCTGGGCAAGCGCCTCGTCTCCTCTTCAAGAGGTTTGAAACTTATGCCACTAAGCTACGTATATGCATGTGTTTCTTTTACGAGCTCGTGATAATTGTTGAAAAAACATGAATAAACCACATGAAAACAACAGTGTTGCGCGAGTAATATATAAAGTTTCTTTAATTTTTTTTACGTACAAACACAACAACAAAAATGAAAATGTTGTATTAAGTGTAATAATGTATCAAGTGCAATTCGAGTAACTCTTATGGCTCCACGTTTCTCAATAATGTAAAATTCATTTCCAGTAAATACATGGCTGACTTATAATTCGGTTCAATATCGAAAATGGATGCGCTCTATAGTTATTCCTGTAAAATTTGAATTCTATGTTTGGTAGTTTATTGCTCGGGGCATCGAAATATTGTAACATGACAATGGTTTAACCTAGGGATGTAATATTCCTGCTGACATATCCAGTTGACCAACAATTATAAAACGAATCCACTAGTATCTCAAATAACAAACATTCAGCTTCGTACATTTAATTGAATATGTTACTTAAAAATCTAAGGGATTATTATAAGCCTTATTAACATGATATCTTATCTGTATACGTGTATTAGTTTATTTATAATATTATACAAAAAGTTAACGTGTTCTATTGATTATTTAGCAGCTAAAATTATTTTTTTAGAGTTTTCGTTATCACAATATAATTTTGACGAATAACAATATTGGTTAGTCTCAGCGAATACCTATAGATAACTGACGTATTGTGCGTATGCTTGCTCATATTTCATATCGATAACGATTTAAGTTGAGATCAATACGATCGTTCATTAAATCCCTACGCAGTTACGTTGGGCTTTGATTAATTGTCTAGTTAAACAAAGCTCTACGCCTCTATGTTTTCGAACTAAGGCATATAAAATTTGTAAATATAGGAAAATGTACTAAATTATTAGCTCATGTCTGTCTGACTGACTGATTGTTAAAATTATCCTAGCTACAAAAACTTTATAATTATAAAAATTATATAGACACCTTTTTCAGCATTTTTGGAGCACTGTAAATTGACAATAGAGAGCCAATATGCTGGCACACCGTTTTTCTGTGGTCTTTCACATTATCCATATAAAAGCGGTAGACGGGGTGGCCCTTGATAGGTTTGATTGACTGGTAATAATGCCTGTCACAAGTTATAAATAATTTAGAAATTTTGCTGACTCAATCCTTAGCTACAATATTTGTGATTTTAAAATGGTAAAGATTTTATTAATACGTAGGAGCAACAACAAGAATTGAAGGAAATTAATAATAAATAACTAATCATAATATAAATAAGTACTGCCAAAAAATATAATTTTATATCCATAAATATAATTTTAATATAATTTAATATAGTCCATACCAGCTGGTGCCCGCGACTCCGTTCGCGTGACTGAGGGGAAAAATAGGGGTATTATATGGTTGACATATTTGTGTATCTTTGCGTCTGTCGTGGCATTAAAGTTCCCAAATTGATGGAGTGATTATTACATTTAACCCAACGTTTTAAATTTAATCTTGTAATATTAAAAAGTTATGATGTATTTGTCTAACTGCGCAATGTTTATTACACTATATTACGCGTAGTGCTGCCGGAAATGAAAGTATAGTCTTTTTTCAGTTGCGAACACGCGATAGAGCCACCACACAAGGCTACCCGTGTGCACTGGAAAATGGACTCCCTTAAATTAAACGCATAGTTTTTTGGAATGTGAAGTAACCGGGGTATTAACATAAAATCATCTACCCCGTACCTATTTATATTTGTTTTCAAATGCAAAATGATGATAACAGACAAAAATTCTAAGAATCATATTTATTTGATATATTATGTTAAAAGACACAGTTATGATTTTATTATATGTATATACTTAAAATAGATTAACTAATTAAAACTTTATCTATATTAGGAATTATGATTTCAGAATTTCTATTCTATATTACAAAGCACTTATTTCACTTTTGAGTTAGACAGCGAGTTTTTTACAGATTCGTTTTGTCCGAGTTAGTATGATATACACCTTACCGTAATGTGTGGGAGAATTAATAACTCCTTTCTTTAAATATTCGTACAGTCAGTAAATAGGCGAGACTTAACCTCATCAACTAAGTATTTGGTTTTACATTCATTTATTCGTTTCAATTTTTGAAATCATTTGTTTTTTCAACCTAATCTGGTTGACTTGATATATAATTTGAGTTAATGTTAACAACATGGTAATGATACATTTACTCTTTAAAAGTTTTTTCTTCTTAGTGACTTCATACAATGGTATGTTGGTACTTGTTATAAAGTTGGTTATATCAATGAGGCGGGGAAGGTGAATCTGATTACCTATGTATGAGTTATCGATGCTTCTAATATTCATTAAGCGAATAGTTCAAATCAAAAATTCACAGGTGATACAACCAGTGGCGTAGGGCCAGGTGGTGCAGTGCACCAGGGCTCCGGAGCTCAGGGGGTCTTCTAACCTAAGCTTTGTAAAGAGCTTTGAATAAAGATGTATGGATTTAGCCTACTAATGATAAGTTCAACTCACTGTATCTTGTATCTTATTCTTTCTATCTATTAATTCTATTATTTCTATCTATAATTTTGAAGGATAATAAATAAGTTATAGGGGAGAGGCCCCTATTCTTTTTCTATGCATCGGGGCTCTTGCCCACCTAGCTACGCCACTGGATACAGCGATTCTTCCGATCGAATGTTCGTATTGTAAACTCGACATGCAATTTGTTACCACGTTATAAATAAACAATAGAATAACTTCAACGTACAACGAAATATTAAAGAGACACGCAAACTAAACATAATGATAAAAGTCGTGCCGTAATTAATATACTTTCACGCGTTATAACAATATATTTGCTTATATTTGTTTCAATATATAGCATATATTGACGCTTTAAAACTCGAATAACTAATTAAAAACATGATTGTTTATCATGTGCCGAAGTTGCTATATTATATTTTTGATTAAAAACGATTATTCGCGGCTACGCGAATCGATGACAATGTCAATAATTGCATGCTAATAAGTCGATTAACACTTCGATTCCGTCATAAGATAGTCTCTAATGTGTCGTTTTTTATTTTTCTGCGAATCTAAAATACAGACATAGATAAGTTTTATATTATCAAAACCTCTCTGTCGTGTCTGTTGGCAGATGGTAGACAGAGGTAGATTGTTAAATGTTGTACTATTGTTTAACTGACTGATTATTACTTTTTAATAAGAATTAAATAGATCAAACAATAACTTTTTTTTATTTGTAATAGGTGGGCGGACCGGCAAATGAGCCTGATGTTAAGTGGTCACCACCACCCATAGACATTGGCGCGGTTACTTCACCAATGCACCACCAACCTTGGAAACTAGTATGTTATGTCCCTTGTGCCTATAGTTACACTGGGTCACTCACCCATGAATTCGGAACACAACAATAACAATTATTGCTGCTTGGCGGCAGAATATCTGATGAGTGGGAGGTACCTACCTAGACGGGTTTGCACAAAGCCCTACCACCACGGAAAGAGTGTCGATAGTATTGATATATTTCATATATATTTCATAATTACTCGTATCGATTACCTTATTTTGTATAATTGTTTGCGACACTAGTGTATTGTTAATTAATTTCGAACTTTTATTAAATCAATATTTGAATGATTTGTCGCCATGGAATCATCGGTTCAAATCACAGTATATGATAACCAGATGTGGCGAAAAATAAATTTAATATAATTTTTATCTAACACCGTACTGGTTTTTATTCATGCCAAGAACGACCAATTTCCTTTGACATTGTACCGGTGCGAAATGCATCATTCGAACCCTTCTTGCGTCGTATATTGTAAACAGGGTAGGGTACACGAAAAATCAATATCAGGGCGACATCGGATGCTTAATTGAAGTTGTATAGAGATTGACTAATTTTAATTGAAAAATAAATATTTTTTTATTTTATTTCGTATTAAATTATGTTCTTATTAAATAAACCTTTCATCCCATTCGTACAATACAGAGGTCATTCTCTATTTTCACAGAATTTTTATGTAATGCGAGAGAGGATTTTTGGCAAATAATATATCTTCAGGGGCGTAAATAAATTCGTCAATTCTATTTAGGCTTATATAGGTATTTAGGCTTACGCTAATGAGTTGAAGACAGGCGTTAAGGATTTTTATTCGAAAATTCATTACCTACGAGGTTGAAACTTAGTATAAAAATTAGTCTGGAAGTTCGTAATTTATAAAAGTTTGAAATATGGAAATTGATATTTCTCCGTGATGAGTCTGTAACTCACCATGTTAATGAATTTCTGAAAATAGATCACCCAAGACGGTGAAATTGAGAATGTTAGTTTATATAGAAGTTCGAATTTTTTCAATCTTTTTAATATGAGATACACAAATATTGGTATTTATTACGATGTAAATATCTGTATTTATGCTTCTGTTAAGGAGTTAAAGAAAGATTTCATAGGCTTTTGAAAATTCATCACCCAAGAAAGTGAAATTGGGGATGTAAGTTTGAATGGAAGTACATCATTTTTCATTTTGAAACATGAAAATAGGTGATTTGATTCTCTTTGTAAGTAAAAAATCAACGATACTGGGTTTGATGACTTGGTTATGGTAGTGTTTAAATATTGACGATTCAAAAACGCTTCATTGTTAAGTTTACTTGAATAAAATACATTTGATTTGACTTGTCGACGCAGAATCGTCTTTAGATAGTTATAGACTAGTACTTTTTTAATATATAAAAGCTTGTCGTGAGATTTACTTTACAGGAAAAATAAATATTTTGATGTGAATAATTTTATCTATCAAAACTTTCAAACTAAGTAAATACGAGTACTTAAATATGACATTGTAAGTAAACAGTAAAAGTTTGAGTGTAAAAGTTATTTTTAATTTTTAGCACATTTCAATAAAAGCGTAATTAATTAAAGTTTGACATGATATGTGTTAACATTGGTAATATGAATTTAAATGAATGTTTTATTTAATTTAATATAATATAGTTGTAACACATATTACGTATAAGTTTTAGTTTTCTGCATTGGTTCTCTATTTGAACTTCAACTATGCCAAATATCACACACCTATTTAAGCTTAAAAAGGGTTTCGAAGTTTTTACTTCACGTATTGAAATATAGACTATCTAGATAGCGCCTCACTACAAAATGACTTAAGCGAAGGAGCCAACTTAATTAAGTTGGCTCCTTTGTCCTTTGGCACGACAAATATAGTGATGTGCGTTATCTACGCTTGACACTTGTCAAACGTCATAACTGGCGGTACTTTTTTCGTTTACGACACGTTCTCAGCTTTGACAGTCTATATAGATATATAAATAATCAAAGTATGAAGTATAGTTTTAATAAAATAGTAGTAATTATTAGTAGCAAGAATTGGGAACAGTGAAGCGACTATAAATTCCCCCTCTTAGTGCAATTTTAATAATAATTTTTGCTTAGGTTTCACTTTCAACGGTGCTACGCTAAAGTTCAAGGTTACTCCTGAACGTAATACAGTCATGTTACACATTGCAACCTAAGTGTCTAAAAGTTACTTTTGAAATTTTCATTTACAATAATATAATAATAAAATTAATTTGGAACGATTTTTATCTATTTATAAATTAAAAAAGGTAACCATATTTCAAATTTAATATACTTAGTATATTCATTTTGATGTCGATACGGTTTAGATGATTAATTAAATATTTTTCTTTTGTGACATAAAAACCTTTTTGGTTATCATTTTTATAAAAAGGGAGAATTTCTTAAAATAATTTCATATAATTATAATGCTGATGAAATGAATACTATGTAAGGTTATGTTTATTATTAAATGATTATTATTTATTAAAAAAAAAAAAACAAGTAATCGTAATAATTAATTGAAAAATATTTGACTATACTAAAAATTATACGTGATTTTAGTAACTTTTTTTTCTACATTTATATTTTAATTTACAATATCTCATTTAAAATCATAATATAACTTCAAATTATATTACAATACATACTTAGGAATACAATTATTCCAGGACGCTAATAACTTAAGGACAGGTTTCATTTAACAACCGCAAATTTACTGAATGTATCCTATTGTATAAATGATTTAAGTTTATATGATTGTAAGTAATTTGTAATGAAATTATTATTAAGTCAGGTATTATATAACACTACTACAAAGTATGCCACTAACAACTGTCAAGTATCATAACCTATAAACACGTTTACAACCTAAAAGTTAGTTAAACGTCATAAAACTTCTAATTAAAAATAAAGAGTTGGAATTGTATGAAATTATCTTTAAAATGTAGCTTTATATGTAAAAACGGAGAAAAATACCAACCTTTCCGCAAAGTAAGTGAGGTTAAGGTTATGCCGCATTGAAATCGATTTGCTTTTGCTAACCGAAACCTTAAATTTAGAAACATACCTTATCACTCGTTCCACACAGGCTATATCCAAAACAGCACTATATTTTACTAATTATCACTAGTTAAGGCACTGACTTCTATCATTTATTAAATAAACAATTACAATCTAGCACATAAATTAATGGAGTGATTAAAACTGACTTCACTTTGTTTAAGAATTAATTATTTTCACATATAAATTATTAAATAATCGCAGTGGGGATATTTAAAATATTAATATTATATCCTTCTTTACACAGAATCAATTAAACATAAGATAACACCAAAACAACTAATGATTGTACAATATTTTTTTACTTTAATAAATTAGAACAGTTTTTTTTGTTGTTTTTACTGTGGGTTAATTTTAGCGGTTACTTTGTCGACTGCCAAAAATATTCTAGTTCACAAAATCGTCTTGGAGTTGTTACCCTAATTGCACAAGCAAGTTTATAACGCATGCGCCTGCTATGTCGACCTCGCCCCTCTTTCGCGGTCTACTCAATGAGTGACGTCATCTTCACTAAATCCCATCCTATAGTAATCATGAACTTTGTAGATGTCGAGCAAAATAAAGATGACATTGATGTCTACTAAAGTTTTAGTTAGTACACGTAAAATATTATGTGTATCTCCTGTTTTGCGGCAAAACAAATGTTTTGTTTGTTTGTTTTGTTTGTAGTCTGTGTTTATTTATTTTTTGCGTCTAGGATGAAACGTTAGCTATGTAATGGTATTTGTGACTACATAGAGTACTAACTTGACTTTATTTTCAGTGCTTTCTGCTTTTTTTATCAACCTTCAAGTTTAGACTTTTCGGTGTTTGTTCAAGTAAATTTGAAGCAACTGAATATCACTATTGCTATTCATGATATGTGTATCTTTGTTATAAATAATGAATTAATGTGGTTGTTTTTAACTGACTTTGTTTATTTTACCACTGACTAAACTCGCGTGCCAGCGTGAAATACCTCGTGACGAAATTCTATCATAATTTACTATTTTAATATTTAATTATTGTTATTTTCCTATTATTATGCCTTCTTGAATTAAATATGTAAAATATTATTATTGGTATTAATTAAACAGAGATTTATAAAATAAATTTATAAAACAAGAGACGCATTAAATAAATAGAAGAACAGAAACATTACTTTATTGCGTAGCCTAAGTATCATTTGATTTTAGTAATTTTAATAGTCTTAGTTATGTTTCAGATAATGAAATTGTATTTTAATATGGTTAAATAATCCATCATTGTATCTCCCTTGAGGGGTTAATTAAAAAAAGTAGTCTATGTCCGCCCTTAGGGTTGGCCTTGCTCAAGAACAAATTTTAATCAAAATTTAATCAAAATTTCATTAAAATCGGTTCAGTAGTTTAGAGTGGCTTTAATTATTAACAATTTGTTACTTTGTCAGTAATTAAGAATACAAGGAACAGCACTTTTGACGTATTCATAAAAATTAAGTATTCGCTTTTAACTTTGTATTCTTTTTTGTTGCTTCGCAACCATGCTTCGTGCGCTCCATCTGCCAGAATCAAATTCGCTTTCCAATTACTCTAGTATTTATAAAACTAGTGCAATATAGTAGGTATTCATAATACGAAAAAATAAAATATAGCAGTAGTATACTGCAAATACGTAACAAATATCCTATGCTAGATAAAAGGTAAAATGTTGTTTTAGTGTGGGTTGGAGTGTCTGTTTTGATAAAATTCCAGGTTGTTCACGATCTCTTCATTAACCGAGCGCGATATTCTTTGTTATAAGTACAAATTAAGCAAACGAAATCTCAGTAGCTCTTGCATAAATTGAAACTAATGATTGCGCTTGATTTATTTTTTTCTTTAAAATAAGCAGGTGGAGGAAGAGCATACGGGCTACCTGGATAATTAGCCCAAGAATATTAACAATATCTTACATCACCAGTGCCCTACTTCTTTTTCTTTACACAGTAAAAAACTTCCTAAAGGTTGCGGTTCATTTTGAGGCAACCGGGTTTGTAAGATTCGCTACACACTAAAACCACTGCGTTGGCCTCGATTGGCACGAATCGGGTCGTGTCAATACAACGCATCCACATTCACACCATACTGTGTTCACGGCTCATGGCCGGGCGAAGTTCCCTTCGAACTCTATGCTAGTACGTACGTCAGCGAAGCTATCAATATCAATAACATTTTGGTATTTTCATACCAAAATTTCATCTAAATCTGATCAACGTACGGGGTAACACAGAGACAAAATAAACAATACGAAATCTGTGAAAGTGTCAACCAAAGTCGTGATCATTATGTAATATTATTGGTAAATAATTATTAGGTTCGAATTACCTCATCAGAGGATTTATCAGTGTGAGTACGCTTTGCCATTTAATTTGCAATAAAATATACTATTTTTCACTTGAAAAATAAACTGCGCTGTCCGACAACCGAGTAATGATTATGTTGTATTTAGATTTAAATGATATAAAAGAAATAATCTTAGATTATTTATATTTCTAGACATATGTAAAGCTGAGAACGTGTCGAAAGAAGTAGTGGTGAACTCTTGCCTACTAAATACACGCACACTAGTACAGTAGAATGAAGTTTCGCGAGTGTCGCGCGTAACTTTCACGCAAACTGTTTTAGTTATTTTAAAGTACGTCACTCTATCTTTGCATACAAATAATAATCTAAGGAAACAATTAATATTTTGATGATGTAATAATTATTCTCAAATTATTTTATAAAACTCTCCCATAAAAATGCAAATAAACAGCGCAATCATCACTTCGATAGACGATAGCTGGAATCATAAACAGTGCTGCAAAGATTGCGGCACGACCATAATTCGGAATGTCTTATAAAAATATATCTATTATTATAATAGTACCTACGATTGTTTGGTAGTAATATATATACAAAATTACCATCAAACAATCTATATTTCGATGAACGCTGAACGTCAGAAAGGACAAGATCCTGGTCGAGATTCGATACAATGGATCTACCGAACTTTAATTCGTAATTTGTATCCAACATGGAAACGTTAGGTATGGGCGAAATGTGAAAATTATAATGATTTATTATACTAAACACACAATACAAAATATTAATTAATTTAAGAATAAAAATAATTATAGTACTTCTACTTTTAATATTGAAATAGAATCAGCACAGTGTTAATTAAAATAAATATTGAAGTTGCAACGCTCATAGTAAAGCATCGTTATCGAAATGATAAAAGCGCTTTTAACAAGCGCTAAAAGAGAAAACCGAAATAGATGGATGTTTGTAAAGTATGGCGTCCATTAGATATTTCTCTCTCGACTCATTCACTAGAATTATTATGATTTTAACATTATGTGTATTCGGATATATGTCCGATTTGATCTCAGAAAATGTTGTCACTTTTCAAAGTTTCTATAAGATTTGCCGGATTTCTATAAGATGGATGTAGAGCATTTACAATTTTACATGCGTTGTCCAATTGTTGTCTTTTTGAGATGGTGATCAGAATAAAAATTTAATATCATGTGATCATTTATTTATTTATATAAATACTTTATTGCACAAAACATCAGTACAGAAAAAGAAAGAGAAAATCAAGAGAAAATTTTTTTTTTAACAAATTCTGCGCAATGGCGGTTTTAGCGATCTCTCACAGACAAACTTTGGTGAAAGGAGCTTAGAACGAAAATAGGTAAGTACAGATATAGATAGAGAGAGGAGACTATAACTACAATATAAGATTTTTTTTTTTTACGTTAGAGATGGCAAACCAGCAGGAGGCTCACCTGATGGAAAGTGACTACCACCGCCCATGGACATCTGCAACACTGGGGGGGGGGGGTTCTTGCAGGTGCGTTGCCGGCCTTTCAGGAAAGAGTACGCTCTTTTCTTGAAGGTTCCCAAGTCGTATCGGTTCGGAAAAAGCGCCGGCGAAAGCTGGTTCCACAGAGTGGTTGTGCGAGGCAGAAAATGTCTTAAAAATCGCGCTGTTGTGGATTTTCGGACATCTAGGTGGTGTGGGTGATATTTTGAATTTTGGCGAGATGTCCAAAGGTGAAATTCAGCAGCCGGGATTAATCCGAACAATTCATCGAAACATTCCCCGTGATAAATTCTGTAGAAGATGCAGAGCGATCCAACATCTCTACGCAAAGCCAAAGGATCAAGCAGATCGGAAAGGGTTTGATCGTCGATAATTCGAGCCGCTCTACGTTGGATACGGTCGAATGGAAGGAGCTGGTACTGGGGAGCACCCGCCCAGAGGTGAGAGCAGTACTCCACGTGTGGCCGAATTTGTGCCTTGTAGAGTCTTAGACGATGGGCCGACGTGAAATACTGTCTTGCCTTGCTGAACACACCGAGCTTTTTTGATGCCAATTTGGCTTTGCCTTCCAATTGACCGCGGAACTGAACGAGGTTTGAAATATCGACGCCAAGTATTCCTATACTAGCTGTGGCGGCTAATGGAATGTTCTCAAATAGTGGAGATACGACAAATGGTGTTTTTTTAGCAGTTAACGCGCAAACTTGCGTCTTTTTGGGGCTGAAATGGACTAGGTTTAGCCGGCCCCAGTTCGAGACTTTGTTTAACGAAGACTCGATTTCAGACACAAGTTTGTTCCGGTTTTCTTCGACGTTTTCCCGAGAAATATTAGCACGGCCGGTGTATGAGGTGTCTACGGTGCTATCGTCTGCATAGCAGTGAATGTTACTGATTTGCAACAAGTCATTGATATGCAGAAGAAACAGAGTAGGTGATAGAACGCAGCCTTGTGGAACACCAGCATTGACGAATTTTTGGTCGGAGCATGCACCGTCGACAACGGCCTTGATGCTCCGATCTGCCAAGAAGCTGGTAATCCAATTGCATAATTTCCCGGGAAGCCCATAGGAAGGAAGCTTCGAAAGAAGCGCTTTGTGCCACACGCGATCGAAGGCCTTCGCTATGTCCAGACTGGCTGCTAATGCCTCCCCCTTGCTCTCAACTGCTTCCGCCCATTTATGAGTCAGGTAAACTAGAAGATCACCGGCTGAGCGACCCCGACGGAAACCGTACTGGCGGTCGGTAATCAGCTGGTACTCCTCTAGGTACCGCAGGAGCTGGCAGTTAATAATGGACTCCATTACCTTGGAGAACAAGGAGGTGATGGCTATCGGCCTATAATTGGATGGGTCTGAGCGGTTGCCGTTTTTAGGGATCGGATGCACCAAAGCAGTCTTCCAGGAGTTCGGGACGACGCTGAATGCATAGGATTGCCGGAAAAGACGCGTTGAGACTGGTGCCAACTCGGGAGCACAAGTTCGTAGCACGATTGGAGGGATGCCATCGGGTCCACTCGACTTATGAATATCCAAGGAAAGAAGTGCTTTACGAACTGCACTTTGCCGGAATGTAACCTCCGGCATCGTGGTGTCACACCGCGGGATTGTTGGTGGTGACTTTCCTCGGTCATCTAGAGTCGAGTTCGCCACGAAGAGAGAGCCTAAAAGATCAGCTTTCTCCTTCGCGGTATGGGCCAATGACTCACCGTCTCTGTGCAAAGATGGAAAAGAGGGCTGACAGAAATTCCCTAAGACAGCCTTAGCGAGAGACCAGAACGCACATGTTCCTGAAGGGAGGTGCACCAGTCTCTCGCCAATTCTGCCAATGTACTCCGTCTTCGCCTTAGCAATCACGTTTTTGAAGGACCTAGAGGCAGAGTTATATTCCTTTCTGAATGCGCTGGTATTTACATCACGAGACGCCGATGCGTTAGCCCAGTCTTGGTAGCGTTCCCATTTTCGGCGTGAAGCCGTTTTGCAGAAATTATATTATATTATAATCTATCTTTCATCAAATATTGAAAAAAATATACACAAGTAACAATCATATACAGCAAAATAACAAAAACATTAAAGAACTCATATCATAAGCAACCGACTATTCAATTCTATCTATTCTGTCAACTAAATATAGCTGCCTCGCCGCCCGCCTGTCATATCTTTTCTTCTTCCACGTCGTCTGTCCGGTGACGTCACTTCCCCGGCGACGTCACTCAAACTTCGTTCAACAATAATATTATATTATACTATATTATATTATATTATATTATATTATATTATATTATATTATATTATATTATATTATATTATATTATATTATATTATATTATATTATATTATATTATATTATATTATATTATATTATATTATATTATATTATATTATATTATATTATATTATATTATATTATATTATATTATATTATATTATATTATATTATATTATATTATATTATATTATATTATATTATATTATATTATATTATATTATATTATATTATACTAAAGTAAAATAATAAACTACACACAAATACATCCCAATAATATAATATATATTATATAATTATAGACTATCAAAATATATACACATAATTATAAACCATATATAAGTTCATACTTGCATACATTATTCAGATATGGATAGATAACAGTTTTTCAAACGATGCTTAAAGATGGACAAGGATTTAGCCTGCCGTATATGAGTGGGTAGTGCTTTCCAAAGTTTGACGGTTTTCACAGTAAAAGAGTTACTGTAGGTGATATCAATGTAGTTATAACTTTGTTATATAAATTTGTACAATATTTACATAATAATTATTAACATTAAGTCCTTAAATAAAAACAAATATGAATAAAGTATAAATCTTGACCGCGTAGAATGCTAACAGCATTTCCCCGTTTAATCGCAATTTCGATCCTCTAGGCAAAAACTAACTAGCCCTCCGTCACCAGTGGAGGCTAGAAGGCGAGATGTTATACTTTTAATGAAGATGCTAAGGAGTTCAGAGACAAGCACAAGTACAAAATTATTATACATATAAAGATATAAGTAGATACTTTTTCGCACAACCACGCTGTGGAACCAGCTTTCGCCGGCGGTTTTCCGAACCGATACGACTTGGGAACGTTCAAGAAAAGAGCGTACTCCATCCTGAAAGGCCGGCAAAGCACCTGCAACCCCCCACCCAGTGTTGCAGATGTCCAAGGGCGGTGGTAGTCTCTTTCCATCAGGTGAGCCTCCTGCTCGTTAGCCACCTCCAACATAAAAAAAATACTATATAGATATATAACTATTTAAAATCGATTCAAAGCCATAGGCGAACCTTCTCAACGATGACACGTTGACATTATTTTGATTTTAGTTATATAAAATTCGTTGCGACGGTAATTGAAGCAACAAATAAAGTTACAACGTTTGATCTGCACATTTTATTATTTATTCTAGGAGAATCGATTTGATTCCGATGAAAGTTTTGATGAAATATGAACACTTTTACAAAAAAGGTTTCATTTATTTATTTGATGCGGACCGATGTTTATTTTTATGTTTTTTTTTATGATGTTACTTGATATTTCACCGCGAGAATTTGTTTGCGTTCCAGCCTTTGATGTCTGGTACTGTGTTCATTTTCCAAATATTGCAGTTAACATATTTCCAAACGCCTACTATTTTATTTTTGTTATAACCCAACACCAGTTCCAGTATTAGAAAATTCGAACGAATTTGACGAATCCAATTAAACCCAGTCGACCATTTTTGATTGATTAGACAAACCTATTACGTACTCTAGCACGCTTTAAGTGGAAACGAATGCCAAAAGCAATGAATAAGTACTTAATTAAATCTGACGATATTATTGTTATAAAAAAATTATACACCATGAGGTGTTTGACCTGCACCCACGAAACTTATGTTTTATTGATTACATTGAATTTTTCTATTGTCATTTGTTCCATTTTTTCGAGTTTGAGGATCTAAACTTAAAATTAGTACCTGTATGATAATTTCAGAAGTATAACAAAAACTCTACTTTTACACTGCTAATGTAGACATATTTTTCGTTACCTTACAAAACTATTTACCAATATATCATATACCTTTATGTTATAAATGAACAATTGGAAATATAACATCAACGGATACATTGTTTGAACACGAGGAGTGAAAATAAGCTAATAATGCCCAATATACCGTATATTGGGCATTGACTCCTTATATAGCGCAGAGACATTCATTATTGTCATGATTAAATTAATTTTAAGTTTCTTTAACATTATGATCCGATCGAAGTTTTATGCAACCGTCAGTATAGAAGTCATAAGCTGTTATCTGCCCGCTACGCTGGATATAAAAAAAGGGTAAAGGATCGACGGAACTTACACATTTACGGACGTTTCCGTGTCTAATCATAGACTCATATCGATACGTTCAGTAGAATTCACGTCATTGGTGCAAAAAAAGCCCAGTATAGAAGACTCGAAAGTGAATTAGATTTACCATATTGAGATTATTGTATTAAAACGTAATAAATTTTAAATAGGTTCCATATTATCGTTGCGTCTAACGGTATTCGAGTATAGATATAATATACTCGTATAATATCAAACGCTGTAAGGCTGACCGTCCACCGGATATCCGTCCAACCAGTTAATGACATTGGGCTGACGAAGCGCCATTATGGAAACGTTACCGACAAAATTTTAATACAATTTTAAAGAGTACATGTTGCAACACGTGCGATGATGCCGAGACTAAATACAGTGACGTCCATGGATAGCTTTCTCACTTTGCGGCACATTTTCAATTAATTTGTAAATATTTTAACGTTACGATACAAACAAACGTTCGAACAGTTTTTATATATTGATGTTAACTTTAAATACTGGTTCGTCATTCGATTTATTAAAAAAGTAAATTATTATGACAATAAACAAAAGTATCAGTCACGTATTGGTCATTTGAGTGTTCGGTACTAAAAAAGTATCAAAATGAATATGATAAAATCAGGGCGGGTAAGGCTGAGCCATAAGTATACTTTCATTTTATTATAAGATTACATTTGTGGAGTATATAATATATAAACAAAATACTTCCTTATAATTTGGTCATATTTATATTCTATGGTCTGTTATGTTATTTGATTATTTTATGAAGGACACTGGCACTGTAAATTAATCTTATATACTACATACATATGTAGCGCCAGCCATGAAATCGAAGTTATTACCTCTTTTAATCATAATTACAATGGCTCAACAATACTTAACCTTCAAACCGGAACACATCACAAAATACTTGATATTCACCTTTAGCGAAACTTATAGTTGTGGAGTTGATATGGAGATGACTAATTTCAATAGAAAAACCATTAATAGATTTATTACTTTATAAATGGGCGATAATCTGTTCGCGAACACGATACATGGCTTCAAAACAAATCATTATAAAGTACCCAACTTCTATAATTGCATATCCTTCATTATCTTACAGACAATGGAAACGCAACAAACTATACGTTCTCTCTGATATCAAGCGACACGGCGTTGTAAGATACTCGTAATGTGCGATACATTCATATGTCATACAATACTTGTCTATCTCCGAATAAACTTGCAAATTGATTTCCCGTCCGTGTAATACTATAACAATTAGTGCGTTTCATTTATTCGCGACTTGTTTTGATTTTAAGCTTATTATTATCAACTAATACGCTTGAATTCTGTAATATTACACATACAAAAAGCCATATTTAATTTTACTAATGTTCTTAATTAGTCCTCATAAAGCTTTTAAATGTAATTAACGTCCGATCCAATTGTGTTATTGCGATTTGTATTTATATTGAAATAGTATGATATGTTTGAGTTGTATTTTATTGTATTGTAATATATTTTAAATGTTTGCAGACATTGATGTTTATGAAATGGCATAACAGCGCGATCGCGAAGTCAGTCTTGAGAGGTTATCTATATCTTCTAAACATATAATAAAATTGAATTGTTTGTTTGTAATATTAAAATAACCCATTTTTACTAAATACATATGTATGTATACACGGTACATATACCAAAATAACATTTTTTACAATTTTTGTCTGTCTGTCTATCTGTCTGTTTGTTCTGACTAATCTCTGGAACGGCTGAACCGATTTCGACGGGACTTTCACTGGCAGATAGCGAATGTAATAAGGAGTAACTTTTATTTTAGAAATATATATGAAATAAAAATAAAATCACGCTACAATATCCAAATAACTTAAATTCAAACAACGCGTACGAAGTCGCGGGCACGGCTAGTTCTTATATAAATATTAACATTTCACAACCAGCACTCATTAGAGCAAGTGGCGAATTTGTCAATTTCATTTAACGATTATAATTTATATATTGATTCTTAAATAGTTTTAAGAGTTACGAATTCTATTTAGGTATATTTTCAGGGACGAAACGTAATGCATCATATACGATTCAACAACACAAACACGACTGTTTGGTTATCGGTGCGGGTGGAGCAGGTCTTAGAGCGGCTGTAGGGCTCGCTGAAGCTAAATTCTCCGTTGCACTCGTCAGCAAACTTTTCCCCACTCGCTCACACACGATTGCTGCTCAAGGTGGAATGAATGCGTCTATAGGTAAATAATTAAACTGAAGTCATAGAAACTACAATTTCAATCAAACGATTTACAAATATTTGACAGACCCGTATTTAAAATATACTTTTGTGGTATCCGGCTGAGCCCAAAACCTTCTTCTGAATGGGAGAGGAGGCCTTAATCTTGTGGGTCATCTACAGACTTACACTGTTAACAATAAAAATATAATAAATTGTACACTTACATATTAGAAGGTATCAAAGCTGTTAGTATTACTACATGTTATAAAATAAAGACCCCCCCGCCACGCCTGTCTATCCTTCTGTCAGCCTGCCTGTCTGAACGCGATAAAGCAAAAAACCACTGAAAGGGTTTTCACCAATGGATGTAGTGATTCATGATTAAGGTTTAGATGTATTATTCATTAAGATTTTGTGTAAGTTGAAATATGGGAATGATCGTTGAAAGGATGTCGGAAAAAATCACGTCCACTGGGTGCTTAGCTGTGCCGTGTAAACCAATAGTGTTATTTGTGTCTGGCATGGGGACGAGTTACTAGTATGTTATAAAAGTAATTTAATTTTCGAATCTGTCAATAGGCAGCATGCATGAAGATGATTGGCGGTGGCATTTCTATGATACTGTCAAAGGATCTGATTGGCTGGGCGATCAGGTAATAGTGATTAAATGACACAAAATATTATTTAAAACACATATCAATCGTCGAATCAACTTAAAATCTTCTCATCAAATAGAGTCCTCTCTTTTTGATGATAATTTTTAAGTTGCCTGTGTGGCCTCCTAGCCAGCAGCAGTGGTACATTTACTTTAGATATTTATTATATTTATTATTATGTTTGACGTTCGCTGATATACTTTTATAAAAATGATAACTATAAAGTTGTTTACTTCGATAAGAATATTGCACAATCGGGAATTCCGAGAGAGCGAGCTTAACGAAGTTACTTTTGTCTGCAAAAATACAGACAATTATAAAGGTAGGTTCATAAAAGAAGGAATAAAATAATGTTTTACAAAAATGTAGTATTATAGACGGGTACGTAAATAAAAACAAATATATGTTTGTCGCAGGCAATAAACTTAATTTTTCGTCCGATTAATGTTAATCGAATGGCTAAATAAGCTAGTTGCCTAATTATTAAGCAAGCTAGCCTTTTTACAAAACGACTTGAAATAATATAATAAGGCTATTTGACAAATAAGTAAAGAAAAAATTTTCATTGTCAACGTTTTAATAATATATTGGTTAGTGAAATTACAGCTCGTGTATTTTTTTTAGAACCCTCAAGTAGGTATTAAAAATCTTTTGTGTGACATTACATCATTTAATGGTGAGGACGCGTAACGTAAAATTTTGAACTGATTATTTAATTGCCAAATGCGAAAACCACGAAAACTTCATTAGCGTTTACGAGAATTCGGAACGTTACGAACTAAAAATTAATTTATTTAGCATTTATTCATGTGAGCCGCCATCTTGATGTCAGAATGGCGGCTCACATTAATGTCAATTATTTATTACTAGTGGGTCTCCCGCGAAGCTTCGCGTTTATTTAAAAGATTCTTTAGGAATTTCGAAACCTATGACAGTTTTTGTTTTCATTTCATTTAATTGTAAACTGCAAGTAACTCATCTACATTTGGCAAAAAAATTGTGAAACCATATTTAAATTAAATCTTTAATGTCAAATAGTATACATATATTAGTTCAGTTACAATTGAAGTTTGTCGATAACAATTCAATTTAATTATGTTTACGTTTTTATTTTTTTTCTTATACAGCTGTAGTACCGCTCTCTAAAATTAATTCTTTGTTAAACTGTAACAATTTAGTATATTGCAATCCTCTTTAATTCAAAGATTCCTCTTTAATTTTCTGCACAAAATGAGACCATATCCGATTTTTTATGTGCAGCTATATCATCACTGGGAAAAAATTCGGCTTACGCTATATATAGGATATACGATATGCCAATACATTTATAAAAAAAACTTTTGTACAATTACGTTCGTATATTCAGTAGAGTTTGGATCTATTTGGAAATCATAAAAACGCCTTTTTGACCAACACTTATAGATTTAAATTGAAATATTTGATATTAATTTATGATTTTGATTTTGACAAAATACAAGTACAACATAAATGAAAATATATGTCATTGATACATGAGAATATATGAATTCAATCATATTATCAAATGATTATATATTTAAGGTTGGTGATTATTATTTTTTCATTTGAAAACATGAAAATTTTAAATTTCAATCAAACACATAAAATCTTGAGCGTTTATATTTAAATAGAGTTAAACTTATCATTTTTTGTATGATTAAAGCAGACAAAGATTCAGCTTACGCATCATAATTCAGTGTCTATGTGTAATTTGTACTAGATAAAATCGAAGCGCATTGAGTTTGACTTAGATCCCAGGAGAAGTAACGAGACATAAGCAAATAATCTACTTGAACTTCGCTAGCCTCCTATGTATTGGCACCGAGCACTGTTAATGTAATCTCTAATTCTACAAAACGCTAAATGTTATACATTTGTAATGAGACCGTCGCTGCTTAAAAAACTATCTCTTTATTGTATGATTTTACCTCACTACAATTTATACTCTAAACTGATATTATAAATGCGAAAGTAACTCTGTCTGTTACGTCTTCATGCTTAAACCGCACAACCGATTTATATGTAATTTGGTATGGAGATTGAGTTCTGGATACGACTATAGGCTACTTTTTTTAATTCACCCCTCGAGGCGGTAAAATGGCGGGAGACGCTTTGGGCAAAATGTGTAAAGTATTATAAATTTCGCGCGGGTTAAGCCGCCGGTTCAGGTATGTAGTTTGTTATAAATTTGATGCAATAGTTATTAGTTACACGAAAGTTATTTAATAAAACCTGTTTTAGCACTTTCATATTATGTGTTTGTCCGTTTGTGGAAGTTGCATTTTAATAAAGCCGTGTCGGTGTGAATCCGAGTTTAAACATACTTAGATACAAACAAAAGCGTCGGCAGACATTGTCCTGTCGTGTATTGTGTACTAAAAACTTTCTGCATCAGTCGTTTGGTAATTTTCATGAATATTGGTTCACTAGTTTTTTAGTTAATACAAAAAATGTTTGACTTTTACTAGCGTCTGGATCCTAGGACGTCTAGTGTCGCGAAGTAGCGGGAACTCTGGCAGTTTTAATGGTCTCGAGTGTTGCAGTTGTAACGAGTATCTGTAACTACAGACAAAAGGGACATAATTAACGGCTTAGTTCTTGTGGTTGGTGGAGCATTGGCAGTATGTCATATGCATCTTTGACCACTTACCGTCAGGTCATTCATTAGACTAGATGTCAGTATTAAATTAAAAAAATAAAGGATCTAGATTCTAACCACTACATAGCCTCGGTTCTCAAATCGATAGAAAATAATATTTGTTGCATTTGAAAAAAAAAAAAATGTTTTTCTCTTCTCTCAGGACTCCATTCAGTACTTGACGATGAATGCTCCCAATTGCGTCTTTGAGTTAGAGAACATGGGTATGCCATTTTCCAGAACTAAGGATGGCAAGATCTACCAACGGTCCTTTGGCGGTGGTACCATCAAAAACGGTAAGGAGATCGCGAAGAGAACGTGTGCAGTTGCTGATAGGTGAGTAATTTTTTATTATATATTTACAGTAGCTGAATTAATAGTGTATATGCGAGATATTTTACTTTTCACACGATCAAATCCATTTTATATAATTTCAAAATCGTATTAAAATGTAAAATCGAAACATATTTTGAATATTTTTTTTAACTGTTGAATAATTTTTTTTTCCAACAAATATAATATTGACCAGTACTGCCATCTATAGAGGCGAGTGACGATACTATTTTTTTTAATTTCGCCAAAGTAACAGCGCCATCTGTCGGGTGGCGTGCAACAGACTAGCTAAATAGTACTGCAAATAACTACTAGAAGGCCGAGTCGAGGAATAAATAAATAAAATTGATCTGTTCAATTATGCCGTAACGATGAAAACTTATCTTGTTTAAAAATAAATAGATACATTATTTTTATTTATTTTATCATGGTGTCTTGCTTTGATTGCCCATAGGATTGAAATGTGGCTTCAACGTGCATTACCATAAACTCGTTCGAGTTTTACCAAAAACAGTATCATAGACGTATTATTATTAGTTATTGTGACGAAATAAGATTTTTCTAAATATCAATAATGATAAAGATATACTTGAATAGAATTCATTTACATGATATACATATGTTGATATAAATCTATTAACTCATGAAGTTAAACTTCTCCGCGTTAAATTTCCTCATTTGTTAATAAAATATACTTTATTTATTTTTGCTGTTCTTACTAATCGACTCACGCATACTAAGACATCTTGCAAGCATGGGGGTCCCTCACTTATATTAATTCAAACCGATAATTAATTAAGCGGGGAGGGCCGCAACTTCGTAACTTATATCAATTGAAATTTGTATATATATATATACATATATCTAATACGCAATATAGCAACTTGGTCAAACAAGCCTAGCCTTCTTAAGAGCTCTTTGTCCAGCAATATGATTCATGTTCTGGAATTCTGGAAACAAAGTCAAAATCTAAAATCTTTATTAAATTTAGAAATGTTAAACTTGCCTATTGATAGCCAAACATCTACCACCGGCTCGTAAATTACTTAAAAAAATTAGGACCTGAGAAGAACCGGCGAAAGAAACTCAGCGGGATTTGTTTGTTTTTTTTAATGTCATTTTTGTGATTAAGTAATACTCAGGTACCTTAGCGTATTTTATAAAATATAATCAGCGCTTAGTGTACTCATGATTTCCAGAACAGGGCATGCCCTCCTCCACACCTTATACGGGTACACGACAAAATTCAAGAACATTGATCTTTTCTCTGAATATTTTGTACTGGACCTATTGGTGCAAGATGAAGTAATTGTGGGTGCCTTGGCCTTAGATATGGATGACAGCAGTTTACACAGGTGCATAACATCATTATTTTTATACTTCTCGTAGCATTGGTATTATTTTTTTGTTTAATAAGAAAGCCAAAACTCGATCTCAGCGCTACCTATCGGGTCCAATTTAAATCATGCAGAGATCCAAAGATATTCACAAAAAATCATCAAAATTGGTCCAGCTAGTTAAGAGCATAGTTTGTAAGCGTGGGAATTTATTTTAGAACACACATATAGGTACTTTCCAATAATACACTTGCATTGTGCAGTGTATCGTATGCACCCCCTAGACAATTAGTTGCTTGTTTTCGTTGCAACGAATAAATTAAATTTTCATTGCGCGTTCATAACGTAGGATTTATAAAAATACATTTATTTATGAGTAATGTATTAGCTATAAGGTTGTCACTCGCAAACACAATTATAAATTATTTGTTAGCATAGGGTGCGGTCAGAGTGCATTAAGATGCCTCATATACATTATGATTTTTATTGATTCTACTGCTCTCCTCTAACAAAATTATTATTTTCTGGATATTTTAAGGTTCGTAGGTATAACGAATTAGGGCGTTAAGACACATTAAATAATCACTTACTTAAATTTTATAAATAAAAATAATGGAGGTAAATATTAATCAGTTTTTTTTTAATTAACTAAAAACTAAAGACATAAATCTTCTTGGTTAAACAAGTCAATTAAAATTATTTTATATTACACAAAAATCAGGGGGGAGGCCTGCTGACGGTATCTGGTCATGAAAGGTACTAACTAAGTATAGCATCAGTACAAAATGGAATGTATATCAACCGTTTTTGCTTAGCACTATGCACTATTTTAATTAAGCATTTAAATAATTAGGAATTAAGCAGACGAACTAAACGACATGAGTTTGGGTATGAGTTGGCGTTTGTTTTAAATTTCGTATTAAGAGAAAAAAATAAGCAGGATAGTGCAAAAATTACATTACATTCAGGTTCATTCGGGTATTCACTATGTTCATCCTTACAATTTTGTACTTTTAATTCGACATTAGGGGCAAAATAGTTACCCTTCATATACTTTTCAGATTTTATTTTTTTACGATGTGATTAATTGTCGTATTTACCTAGTTTATGTGCTTAAGTGTAACAAATATATTATAGTTTATTACAAAAAAGTCCAAAACTATTATGACAAAAGGTTAAAGGGTTATAGGCTTTTTTCTACATAAAATAATTGTACGAATGTACCCCACGTATTGGTATGGTAGGGGTACGTTCGTACAGTAAATGCGGTAAATTCGTACGCCATGGGGTAGATTCATACAGGGTAATTAAAAAGCCAATTAAAATCGTTCAATTTTTATTAATTATTACAAAAATATTTATTTATCAAAGAACTAACTTAATAATATGTGACTTGACTAATAGTCGATAAATCTTGAAAAGTAAAAATTAACAATTGCATCCCACGACACTCGCGCCCCACCCTTATGCTAACTTGTCTATGTGTGCGTAGACGATTCGCGAAATTATAAGACTCGGCTCGAAATAAAAACTGACGTGCTCTCACCTTGAGATCTGGGGAGGGACTGAAAATTTATTGACAGCGATGTCGAATAATAAGTCAAAACCGTCAAATGATTTTCTCCATACTAAAAAGTATGGACGACGAATGCCAAAAAGTAAGCAATATTTAAATAAAAATTACTATAATATTATGTGATATAATATAAATTTAACACGGTGAACTTATTATTTACACTTTTGTGTCCCCACTTAACCAAAAATACATGTATAAACTAGCAGCTAAATAGCTTAAAAATCGTTAATAGAAAAGGTCGATTTCAGTGTTTGGAGTGATGTTGACGATGAATTTACTGAGTTATTAATACAAATTTTATAAATATCATGCGGTGAAACTTGAGATCTATCTATTAAGATACTGAATGTTTTTTTCATCCATAATCAATGCTCCAGTTTTAAGATATTTCGAAAATAGTAAGCGCTATTTAGGCGTTCCGCAAGGACTGTCCTCTTAAATGTAGAATTGGAGTCAAATTTTAAAGTACATAAACATTCTTACAAGAATTCAGTATATGAATATAAATATTTTTAATTTTTAGTATCAATCTTGAAAACTACGTAGCTTAACTAGTCTAGGCTAATCTTTACAATGCAATCTCATTCGATTCGTTCAAATACAACATTTTAATATTTATGTTAATATTTCGGGTAACTATTTTACATAAAAATATGAAAATGTAACAAGTTTGTGCAATCCTTTTGCAAATAGACGTTAATGCCTTATTACTCATATTTATAAAATTTTATTGATATTTCGTTATATCTATTATTTTTATTGTACATATGTATGCGTGTTTTTCTGAGCATGAGAGTTGGTATTTTTGTAAACCATTTATGGGTATGGTTAAGTAAATGATCTTATTTATGTACGTACTGGAGAGTACCAGAGGAACGATGTTGACTTTATCCAGATTCCATATTATAAGTATCTCTTCTTTAAGTTCAGAGTACGTATGTATTTTATCTGCAATTGTTTGTTTTATATTATTGGTATTAGGAACGGCTATGTCTATTAAATATGCAGTTTTGTTGGCTTTATCAACTACGGTAAAGTCTGGTCTATTACAAAAAATAGTTTTGTCTGTTAGTATAGCCCGATCGAAGTACATACTATAACTGAGACGGCTTTGGGTGTGTACAGGTGATATGGTTTCACTTTTGGCGGTAACAGTTTATATTTAATAGCAAGTTTTTGATACAAACAATGTGCAGTTTGGTTATATCGGTGTGTGTAGTCGTTCTTTGTTAAAAGTGGGCATGTATTTATTATGTTCTGAATGGTTTCTGGATTTTTGTGGCATTTTGTACATCGGTCGTCTAGAGCGCTTGAATCTAATTATGTGTTTCCTATTTTTTTTTTGTGCTTATGACTTGATGTTGTATTGAAATCAAGAATCCTTCCGTTTCAGGAAATAAGTAACCTAAATTAAATTAAAGAAATAATTGAGGGACCTTTAGATTACATGGCAATACTTACTATACAGCATTATTATTAAGCTGCTCAGTTCCTTCAACATATCATTTAAAACACAATATCAATTACAATATATTGTAATTGCGCAACGTCATTTGCAAATATTGTTTATCTTATAAAAATGTTTTCTTAAGGATGTCATTATGGTATTATTAAGATTTTATCTTACTTTAATTTTAGAGAAACTTTACTTTAATTTTTACATCTACATGCTTTTATTTGGGTTTAAGTATAAAAGCGTGTATTTGTAGAATTAAAGTTAAAGTACATACTAATCATCGGCCGTTCGACGACGTTTCAAGATATAACAAGCTATTAAGTCGATTAATTGATAATATTTTTGTTTTTGATCATTATCATTCATAATTTAAAGATTATCACTTGTATAATGATTTAGACGACTTAAATGATTTTCATGTGTGTATTTGTAACGTTTTAGTATCTTTAAATATTTATTAGTAATACATATATATTAAGTATAAGTATTAATGTCTAAATATTTGTACGAAAGTTTTTGAAATGTCTCTCAGAATGGGTTGTATAGAGGAAATTGCTAATTCGCCTCAAGTCCACCCGTTGTACATACAACACATCAATTATTTTCTAAAAGTTAGGATTTTTCTGTATTATGTTTATGGTGTACAACAAAGTATACTAGACAAGATATAAAAGTCATTAGACCGGCAGTAATAAATAATAAGTCAGATATTATTATTATTAATATATTCTATTATGCTTAATTATTTTAATTATTAATTATTTATTTTTGACTGTTGCTTGTTTCTATTTTATTTACATTATATTTATTATACATTATTTAAGTAATTAAGATATCTATACTATGATTATTTCAAAAACGGTTTCATTATATTATTACCGCAAATCCTTTAGATACGATTTACCGCAGGTCAGGCATTTATATTTAGACAATAATTAATCCAATACTTTATAGTAAGGATGATTAAATATAAATTAAAAATCTGATCAAACTCGCAAGCGATATAAGACACACACGAATAGGCGACAATGAGTACAATCAATGCGGCGCTGAGCGGAACACGGAAACAATTCAAAGAGGAAGCAAGATGTGTTTGGACTTAGACTTTCGTTACGATAATCTCTCTTCGTTTGACTAATAAAAAGTGATATTATCGTAACCGAGACAAAGCAAGATAACATTGTTCGTTTCGGGAAGACTCATTGAATTTAATATTTCGCTGTTGATAATCCATTATTTAATGTTAAAGTGTAAATATTGTACCTATTAAAATTAAAATTTATCGCAAAAGCCGGTACTCCTACATACGCCCGAAACACTGATAGATAGAGGGCCGCCCCGGCCTCTATCAGCTGGGATATCTGTTTCATTAAAATCTAATTTAAAAATAATTAATCTATATATCTAATTTGAGGCAGTTATTCTACGAATGGACAAAGAATATACGATGACGTGCCATCACTGTGATAGTTTAAAATAATAAGAGTAAAAGGTGTGCCTGCGTTGGAGGCGGAGAGGCGGTTCCTGACCCGCGATGTAGGCTGAAACTCCTCCTTATGAATAGTCGCGTCGGCGATGCTCTGTAGGGTATCGGCTCGTCATTACTTTACCTTTTAGAGACCTTCATGACCTCGATTTAAAGTTCGGATCACGTTGTTCTATTTATTTATTATGATCTGACTTTGTTGGATGTACTCGATTCTGATTTTTAAACATTACATTGGTGGAATTCTAGTGATGGTATGGCTTACAATGGCTAAAGAACACTTAGTTCATTGTAATTGAAAAATATTTCCTCCCCTTCCTTTGGAAGTAGAAAAGGTCGGGTCGGCGGTGGCTCAATCGCATCTATTTATTTTAACAATTTTTGTAATCTCATATTGTCAAGTTGCAATAAAAATAATAAGAAATTTTTGCTAAATATAAAAAAAACAGCGTAAGTGAATAGATTCGGTTGGAGGGGTGTTGGGCGGCCATCTTTGTTATAAGATATAATATGTAATAAATATTTATATGTTTGTCTAATAAATATAAATAATACTTATTGTCTTTCCTAAAGCTGAATTATGATATTAGTTTGAATATATGAAATCAAAACATTTATAACCTATATAACATAACATAATCAGCCTGTAAATTTCCCACTGCTGGGCTAAGGCCTCCTCTCCCATTGAGGAGAAGGTATGGAGCATATTCCACCACGCTGCTCCAATGCGGGTTGGTGGAATACACATGTGGCAGAATTTCGTTGAAATTAGACACATGCAGGTTTCCTCACGATGTTTTCCTTCACCACCGAGCACGAGATGAATTATAAACAAATTAAGCACATGTAAATTCAGTGGTGCCTGCCTGGGTTTGAACCCGAAATCATCGGTTAAGATGCACGCGTTCTAATCACTGGGCCATCTCGGCCAGTCTATATATCAATATATCAAGAATAAAAAATGTACAACAGGGCGACCTCGTTACCTCACTTCGGTCACAGTCATCGTAAGGTACGATTTATTAAATAGAATAAGGTCTTTACGATGACTTCGATTGAAATGACCATCTCATCGATAGAAGGCGGCACGAAGAATCTAATCAACTTGATTCTGCAATTAATATCGTAATTAGTCAGCTGATTAAGTTATTATAAGCTATACGAAATGTTCAAATAGGCTTTGTTCGATCATTTAATCTTGTATATCACATTTTTTATTTATAACTTTTTCATGATTTAAAAGGTTGCGTTGATAATATTTAATTATGATATCTGCTTATTATTTGTGTTTTTAAATTTACTTTATTTAAATTTCCTTTTTAATAAATCTTGTTAGGTAAATCTTATTGGTTTGTTGTATATTGTGTACTGATCGTTTCAGCAGCACTAGAGCCTCCTGTCTTGATTTAAGCTATGGCTACCACAAGATGACTTCGTTTATTTCATGGAAGTGATTTTGTTATAGCCTAGTCTAAGCAAGGGTAAGTCATCATTTGTTCGAGGAAGACTCATTTAACCGATTATCTAATTGTGAAGATATGCTTATTTTGTTGTTTATAATAAAAATGTTATGCGTATTCTACTTTTTAAGTTTCTATTTAATGTCTTGTGCATCTCTTAAAATTTGGCACTTAAATTAACATGCAGCTCGAATTTTATCCTTTGATAATGTTGGATATTATTTCCCTTTTTCACTGTAGGAATTATTATATATCTATAATAATTATTATTAAGCTGCTCAGTTCCTTCAACATATCATTTAAAACACGAGTCTTTAACTAGATAATAAGTGTTTAGAGTAACCGAGGCAAACGTTCCGTCGGAGGAATGCGAGTGCATCCAACGCTTGTCGATCGAGAAATGTGTCTCTGAGAGTCGACTCTGCGCTGGCCCCGACGTTCCGTCAGTGCGAACTGCCACGCCAACTGCCGACCGACTACGCACTTTGCCTTTAAAAAAAGTCAAATCAGCGTCTTTTTTTATTTGTGCTGACATATATATATTTATGGGCGGAGTAGGCGGCGGCTGAATCGAATCTATTGATATGAAATTTTGTACATCGGTCGTCTAGAGCGCTTGAATCTAATTATGTGTTTCCTATTTTTTTTTGTGTTTATGACTTGATGTTGTATTGAAATCAAGAATCCTTCCGTTTCAGGGAATGAGTAACCTAATTTAAATTAAAGAAATAATTGAGGGAGCTTTAGACTATATGGCAATACTTACTATACAGCATTATTATTAAGCTGCTCAGTTCCTTCAACATATCATTTAAAACACAATATCAATTACAATATATTGTAATTGCGCAACGTCATTTGCAAATATTGTTTATCTTATAAAAATGTTTTCTTAAGGATGTCATTATGGTATTATTAAGATTTTATCTTACTTTAATTTTAGAGAAACTTTACTTTAATTCTTACAGGTACATGCTTTTATTTGGGTTTAAGTATAACAGCGTGTATTTGTAGAATTAAAGTTAAAGTACATACTAATCATCGGCCGTTCGACGACGTTTCAAGATATAACAAGCTATTAAGTCGATTAATTGATAATATTTTTGTTTTTGATCATTATCATTCATAATTTAAAGATTATCACTTGTATAATGATTTAGACGACTGAAATGATTTTCATGTGTGTATTTGTAACGTTTTAGTATCTTTAAATATTTATTAGTAATACATATATATTAAGTATAAGTATTAATGTCTAAATATCTGTACGAAAGTTTTTGAAATTTCTCTCAGAATGGGTTGTATAGAGGAAATGGCACGTTGTTCTATTTATTTATTATGATCTGACTTTGTTGGATGTACTCGATTCTGATTTTTAAACATTACATTGGTGGAATTCTAGTGATGGTATGGCTTACAATGGCTAAAGAACACTTAGTTCATTGTAATTGAAAAATATTTCCTCCCCTTCCTTTGGAAGTAGAAAAGGTCGGGTCGGCGGTGGCTCAATCGCATCTATTTATTTTAACAATTTTTGTAATCTCATATTGTCAAGTTGCAATAAAAATAATAAGAAATTTTTGCTAAATATAAAAAAAACAGCGTAAGTGAATAGATTCGGTTGGAGGGGTGTTGGGCGGCCATCTTTGTTATAAGATATAATATGTAATAAATATTTATATGTTTGTCTAATAAATATAAATAATACTTATTGTCTTTTCTAAAGCTGAATTATGATATTAGTTTGAATATATGAAATCAAAACATTTATAACCTATATAACATAACATAATCAGCCTGTAAATTTCCTACTGCTGGGCTAAGGCCTCCTCTCCCATTGAGGAGAAGGTATGGAGCATATTCCACCACGCTGCTCCAATGCGGGTTGGTGGAATACACATGTGGCAGAATTTCGTTGAAATTAGACACATGCAGGTTTCCTCACGATGTTTTCCTTCACCACCGAGCACGAGATGAATTATAAACAAATTAAGCACATGTAAATTCAGTGGTGCCTGCCTGGGTTTGAACCCGAAATCATCGGTTAAGATGCACGCGTTCTAACCACTGGGCCATCTCGGCCAGTCTATATATCAATATATCAAGAATAAAAAATGTACAACAGGGCGACCTCGTTACCTCACTTCGGTCACAGTCATCGTAAGGTACGATTTATTAAATAGAATAAGGTCTTTACGATGACTTCGATTGAAATGACCATCTCATCGATAGAAGGCGGCACGAAGAATCTAATCAACTTGATTCTGCAATTAATATCGTAATTAGTCAGCTGATTAAGTTATTATAAGCTATACGAAATGTTCAAATAGGCTTTGTTCGATCATTTAATCTTGTATATCACATTTTTTATTTATAACTTTTTCATGATTTAAAAGGTTGCGTTGATAATATTTAATTATGATATCTGCTTATTATTTGTGTTTTTAAATTTACTTTATTTAAATTTCCTTTTTAATAAATCTTGTTAGGTAAATCTTATTGGTTTGTTGTATATTGTGTACTGATCGTTTCAGCAGCACTAGAGCCTCCTGTCTTGATTTAAGCTATGGCTACCACAAGATGACTTCGTTTATTTCATGGAAGTGATTTTGTTATAGCCTAGTCTAAGCAAGGGTAAGTCATCATTTGTTCGAGGAAGACTCATTTAACCGATTAACTAATTGTGAAGATATGCTTATTTTGTTGTTTATAATAAAAATGTTATGCGTATTCTACTTTCAAAGGTTTACTTGATTTAAGTTTCTATTTAATGTCTTGTGCATCTCTTAAAATTTGGCACTTAAATTAACATGCAGCTCGAATTTTATCCTTTGATAATGTTGGATATTATTTCCCTTTTTCACTGTAGGAATTATTATATATCTATAATAATTATTATTAAGCTGCTCAGTTCCTTCAACATATCATTTAAAACACGAGTCTTTAACTAGATAATAAGTGTTTAGAGTAACCGAGGCAAACGTTCCGTCGGAGGAATGCGAGTGCATCCAACGCTTGTCGATCGAGAAATGTGTCTCTGAGAGTCGACTCTGCGCTGGCCCCGACGTTCCGTTAGTGCGAACTGCCACGCCAACTGCAGACCAACTACGCACTTTACCTCTAAAAAAAAGTCAAATCAGCGTCTTTTTTTATTTGCGCTGACATATATGTATATATATATTTATGGGCGGAGTAGGCGGCGGCTCAATCGGATTTATTGATATAAACAAATGGTTGCCAATTTTTTCTTAATTGAAATAAAATTAATAAAAACATTATAAAATATAACAGATATGGTTGGATTCCCTTGACATGGCCATCGTTGTTTTAAGATTACTATATATTTTGCTTTAAGCTTAATTATAACATTTGTGATTGTGTTTGTGTAATTAAAAGTGTATGTATTATTTTCATATTAATGGGGGACCTAAATGCTAAAATTGGGGTACCAAAAGCAGAGGAATATTTAATCATGAAAGCACATGGATATGGAAAAATAAATAAGAGAAGACAAAGATTAATCGAATTCGCCAGTGAAAACAACTTGTAAATTTTGAACACATTTTTCAAGGAAAAACAAAAAAAAACAAATGAACTTGGCGATCACCAGATAGAGCCTATAAAAATGAAATCCACTTAGTCCTATCAAATCCACCTCGTCTCTTTAAAAACATAGAAGTTCTTAACATAAACTTCCTTTCTGATCATAGGCCAGTAAGAGCTAAAATAACATATGATACACACTTCAAAAAAAGTAGAGCTAAGTTTAATAACTGTCAACGTAGCACATTAACAAATGAAGAAGCAATCACCAAATTCAAAGAATATCTAAACTCCTACATATCGAAGAATCTAACGTTTTCTGAGATTACAATCCCAGTCCAGAAATACTATAACTTAATCAAAATTATCAACCTAATCTTGCAAAACGCCCAAATAGTGCAAAACCCAAAGAAAGCCCACAAAATTATTTCAGAGCATACCTTAAAACTTCTTAAAAGAAGACAAGATCTTCAAAACAGCCCAAATAAGATTAGAGCAACAAGAAATGAAATCTCGGCGCTCTACAACCTTGTCAACAAACTGACAAATAAAAAATATAAATATATATTTTGTTATATAAAAAAGGCGATCCGAATGATATTGAAAACTATAGACCTATAAGCCTGTTGCCAAGTGTATATAAGCTATTTTCTACAATCCTGACCAAAAAATTAGCTATACATTAGAAAAAAGACAACCCGTCGAACAGACAAGATTCAGAAAAGGCTTCTCAACTATCGATCATATACACACACTCGAACTTCTCATCGAGAAATATCAAGAGAGAAATCGACCATTGTACTTGGCATATATCGATTACAAAAAAGCATTTGATTCGGTGTCCCACAGCTATATCTGGGAAACTTTAGCAACACAAAATGTAGAAAACGAATATATAAGAGTAATCAAAAGCTTATACAAGAAAAGCAAAAGTAGAGTTAAACTAAAAACAACCGGTTCCTGGTTCCCGGTAAAAAGAGGCGTAAGACAAGGTGACCCCCTGTCACCTATACTATTCATAGCCACATTAGAGTCGATAATAAGCAAGCTTGAATGGAATAAATGTGGCATAAAAGTTAAAACTACATACTTAAACCACCTACGCTTTGCCGACGACCTGGTCCTGATATCAGAGGAAGGAAAAGAACTACAATATATGGTAGAGTCACTAAACAAAGCCAGCAAGCTCGCCGGGCTAGTAATGAACCTCTCTAAAACTATGTTAATTACAAACAGCACCAAGGTACCAATATACGTCGGCAAAGAACTTTTCCAATACACCGAAAAATACATTTACTTAGGCAAGCAAATAAGCTTCGACAGAACAAACAACTATCAGGAGATTGAGCGCATGGCTCAGTTAACATGGAACAAGTACTGGAGTTTGAAAGAAATATTTAAGAGTAACATTCCAATCAAACTGAAGACTAGGGTTATGAATTCTTGTCTCATACCATGCCTAACCTAAGCTTCTCAAGCATGGAAATTTCATAAAAATATCAGAAATAAAATTATAACGTGCCAACGAGGAATGGAGCGCAGTATGCTAAACATAAAAAGAATAAATAAAATAAAACATACAAAAATACGCAATATCACAAAATCAACAGACGGTTTAACACAAGCCCTTGCATTAAAATGGAAGTGGGCCGGACACATAGCACGTCTGCAAGATCAAAGATGGACAAAAAAGTAACAAAATGGGGGGCACCATAGGGGGCACCAGCGGCCAAAGAAAAAAAGGGAGACCCTGCAACAGATGGGAGGATGAAATCAAACGCACAGCGGGTCTAAACTGGATGCTAACAGCGAAGGCGAGAGAAAGCTGGCTCAATTTGGAGGAGGCCTTTATCTGCAGGGGGTTCCTACAGAATAACTATAATTTCAAAATTATTTATCAACGTATCTAAAATTCATTAATAAAACTACTAACATAACAATATATATATATATATATATATACATATATATTTTCTCTAATACTAACATATATACTACCACAAACATTTTAACTCTGTAAATAAGCATTTGCTGTAAGAAATAAAAGGCTTTTTTATTTTTATTTATTTTTATGATATTTTGTGAATTACATTGTTGATTTTGCAACAAATATCTACAAGAAGAAACTTAAAGAGGAAGCAAGATGTGTTTGGACTTAGACTTTCGTTACGATAATCTCTCTTCGTTTGACTAATAAGAAGTGATATTATCGTAACCGAGACAAAGCAAGATAACATTGTTCGTTTCGGGAAGACTCATTGAATTTAATATTTCGCTGTTGATAATCCATTATTTAATGTTAAAGTGTAAATATTGTACCTATTAAAATTAAAATTTATCGCAAAAGCCGGTACTCCTACATACGCCCGAAACACTGATAGATAGAGGCCCGCCCCGGCCTCTATCAGCTGGGATATCTTTTTCATTAAAATCTAATTTAAAAATAATGAATCTATATATCTAATTTGAGGCTGTTATTCTACGAATGGACAAAGAATATACGATGACGTGCCATCACTGTGATAGTTTAAAATAATAAGAGTAAAAGGTGTGCCTGCGTTGGAGGCGGAGAGGCGGTTCCCGACCCGCGATGTAGGCTGAAACTCCTCCTTATGAATAGTCGCGTCGGCGATGCTCTGTAGGGTATCGGCTCGTCATTACTTTACCTTTTAGAGACCTTCATGACCTCGATTTAAAGTTCGGATCACGTTGTTCTATTTATTTATTATGATCTGACTTTGTTGGATGTACTCGATTCTGATTTTTAAACATTACATTGGTGGAATTCTAGTGATGGTATGGCTTACAATGGCTAAAGAACACTTAGTTCATTGTAATTGAAAAATATTTCCTCCCCTTCCTTTGGAAGTAGAAAAGGTCGGGTCGGCGGTGGCTCAATCGCATCTATTTATTTTAACAATTTTTGTAATCTCATATTGTCAAGTTGCAATAAAAATAATAAGAAATTTTTGCTAAATATAAAAAAAACAGCGTAAGTGAATAGATTCGGTTGGAGGGGTGTTGGGCGGCCATCTTTGTTATAAGATATAATATGTAATAAATATTTATATGTTTGTCTAATAAATATAAATAATACTTATTGTCTTTTCTAAAGCTGAATTATGATATTAGTTTGAATATATGAAATCAAAACATTTATAACCTATATAACATAACATAATCAGCCTGTAAATTTCCTACTGCTGGGCTAAGGCCTCCTCTCCCATTGAGGAGAAGGTATGGAGCATATTCCACCACGCTGCTCCAATGCGGGTTGGTGGAATACACATGTGGCAGAATTTCGTTGAAATTAGACACATGCAGGTTTCCTCACGATGTTTTCCTTCACCACCGAGCACGAGATGAATTATAAACAAATTAAGCACATGTAAATTCAGTGGTGCCTGCCTGGGTTTGAACCCGAAATCATCGGTTAAGATGCACGCGTTCTAACCACTGGGCCATCTCGGCCAGTCTATATATCAATATATCAAGAATAAAAAATGTACAACAGGGCGACCTCGTTACCTCACTTCGGTCACAGTCATCGTAAGGTACGATTTATTAAATAGAATAAGGTCTTTACGATGACTTCGATTGAAATGACCATCTCATCGATAGAAGGCGGCACGAAGAATCTAATCAACTTGATTCTGCAATTAATATCGTAATTAGTCAGCTGATTAAGTTATTATAAGCTATACGAAATGTTCAAATAGGCTTTGTTCGATCATTTAATCTTGTATATCACATTTTTTATTTATAACTTTTTCATGATTTAAAAGGTTGCGTTGATAATATTTAATTATGATATCTGCTTATTATTTGTGTTTTTAAATTTACTTTATTTAAATTTCCTTTTTAATAAATCTTGTTAGGTAAATCTTATTGGTTTGTTGTATATTGTGTACTGATCGTTTCAGCAGCACTAGAGCCTCCTGTCTTGATTTAAGCTATGGCTACCACAAGATGACTTCGTTTATTTCATGGAAGTGATTTTGTTATAGCCTAGTCTAAGCAAGGGTAAGTCATCATTTGTTCGAGGAAGACTCATTTAACCGATTAACTAATTGTGAAGATATGCTTATTTTGTTGTTTATAATAAAAATGTTATGCGTATTCTACTTTCAAAGGTTTACTTGATTTAAGTTTCTATTTAATGTCTTGTGCATCTCTTAAAATTTGGCACTTAAATTAACATGCAGCTCGAATTTTATCCTTTGATAATGTTGGATATTATTTCCCTTTTTCACTGTAGGAATTATTATATATCTATAATAATTATTATTAAGCTGCTCAGTTCCTTCAACATATCATTTAAAACACGAGTCTTTAACTAGATAATAAGTGTTTAGAGTAACCGAGGCAAACGTTCCGTCGGAGGAATGCGAGTGCATCCAACGCTTGTCGATCGAGAAATGTGTCTCTGAGAGTCGACTCTGCGCTGGCCCCGACGTTCCGTTAGTGCGAACTGCCACGCCAACTGCCGACCGACTACGCACTTTGCCTTTAAAAAAAGTCAAATCAGCGTCTTTTTTTATTTGTGCTGACATATATATATTTATGGGCGGAGTAGGCGGCGGCTGAATCGAATCTATTGATATGAAATTTTGTACATCGGTCGTCTAGAGCGCTTGAATCTAATTATGTGTTTCCTATTTTTTTTTGTGTTTATGACTTGATGTTGTATTGAAATCAAGAATCCTTCCGTTACAGGGAATGAGTAACCTAATTTAAATTAAAGAAATAATTGAGGGAGCTTTAGATTACATGGCAATACTTACTATACAGCATTATTATTAAGCTGCTCAGTTCCTTCAACATATCATTTAAAACACAATATCAATTACAATATATTGTAATTGCGCAACGTCATTTGCAAATATTGTTTATCTTATAAAAATGTTTTCTTAAGGATGTCATTATGGTATTATTAAGATTTTATCTTACTTTAATTTTAGAGAAACTTTACTTTAATTCTTACAGGTACATGCTTTTATTTGGGTTTAAGTATAACAGCGTGTATTTGTAGAATTAAAGTTAAAGTACATACTAATCATCGGCCGTTCGACGACGTTTCAAGATATAACAAGCTATTAAGTCGATTAATTGATAATATTTTTGTTTTTGATCATTATCATTCATAATTTAAAGATTATCACTTGTATAATGATTTAGACGACTGAAATGATTTTCATGTGTGTATTTGTAACGTTTTAGTATCTTTAAATATTTATTAGTAATACATATATATTAAGTATAAGTATTAATGTCTAAATATTTGTACGAAAGTTTTTGAAATGTCTCTCAGAATGGGTTGTATAGAGGAAATTGCTAATTCGCCTCAAGTCCACCCGTTGTACATACAACACATCAATTATTTTCTAAAAGTTAGGATTTTTCTGTATTATGTTTATGGTGTACAACAAAGTATACTAGACAAGATATAAAAGTCATTAGACCGGCAGTAATAAATAATAAGTCAGATATTATTATTATTAATATATTCTATTATGCTTAATTATTTTAATTATTAATTATTTATTTTTGACTGTTGCTTGTTTCTATTTTATTTACATTATATTTATTATACATTATTTAAGTAATTAAGATATCTATACTATGATTATTTCAAAAACGGTTTCATTATATTATTACCGCAAATCCTTTAGATACGATTTACCGCAGGTCAGGCATTTATATTTAGACAATAATTAATCCAATACTTTATAGTAAGGATGATTAAATATAAATTAAAAATCTGATCAAACTCGCAAGCGATATAAGACACACACGAATAGGCGACAATGAGTACAATCAATGCGGCGCTGAGCGGAACACGGAAACAATTCAAAGAGGAAGCAAGATGTGTTTGGACTTAGACTTTCGTTACGATAATCTCTCTTCGTTTGACTAATAAAAAGTGATATTATCGTAACCGAGACAAAGCAAGATAACATTGTTCGTTTCGGGAAGACTCATTGAATTTAATATTTCGCTGTTGATAATCCATTATTTAATGTTAAAGTGTAAATATTGTACCTATTAAAATTAAAATTTATCGCAAAAGCCGGTACTCCTACATACGCCCGAAACACTGATAGATAGAGGGCCGCCCCGGCCTCTATCAGCTGGGATATCTGTTTCATTAAAATCTAATTTAAAAATAATTAATCTATATATCTAATTTGAGGCAGTTATTCTACGAATGGACAAAGAATATACGATGACGTGCCATCACTGTGATAGTTTAAAATAATAAGAGTAAAAGGTGTGCCTGCGTTGGAGGCGGAGAGGCGGTTCCTGACCCGCGATGTAGGCTGAAACTCCTCCTTATGAATAGTCGCGTCGGCGATGCTCTGTAGGGTATCGGCTCGTCATTACTTTACCTTTTAGAGACCTTCATGACCTCGATTTAAAGTTCGGATCACGTTGTTCTATTTATTTATTATGATCTGACTTTGTTGGATGTACTCGATTCTGATTTTTAAACATTACATTGGTGGAATTCTAGTGATGGTATGGCTTACAATGGCTAAAGAACACTTAGTTCATTGTAATTGAAAAATATTTCCTCCCCTTCCTTTGGAAGTAGAAAAGGTCGGGTCGGCGGTGGCTCAATCGCATCTATTTATTTTAACAATTTTTGTAATCTCATATTGTCAAGTTGCAATAAAAATAATAAGAAATTTTTGCTAAATATAAAAAAAACAGCGTAAGTGAATAGATTCGGTTGGAGGGGTGTTGGGCGGCCATCTTTGTTATAAGATATAATATGTAATAAATATTTATATGTTTGTCTAATAAATATAAATAATACTTATTGTCTTTCCTAAAGCTGAATTATGATATTAGTTTGAATATATGAAATCAAAACATTTATAACCTATATAACATAACATAATCAGCCTGTAAATTTCCCACTGCTGGGCTAAGGCCTCCTCTCCCATTGAGGAGAAGGTATGGAGCATATTCCACCACGCTGCTCCAATGCGGGTTGGTGGAATACACATGTGGCAGAATTTCGTTGAAATTAGACACATGCAGGTTTCCTCACGATGTTTTCCTTCACCACCGAGCACGAGATGAATTATAAACAAATTAAGCACATGTAAATTCAGTGGTGCCTGCCTGGGTTTGAACCCGAAATCATCGGTTAAGATGCACGCGTTCTAATCACTGGGCCATCTCGGCCAGTCTATATATCAATATATCAAGAATAAAAAATGTACAACAGGGCGACCTCGTTACCTCACTTCGGTCACAGTCATCGTAAGGTACGATTTATTAAATAGAATAAGGTCTTTACGATGACTTCGATTGAAATGACCATCTCATCGATAGAAGGCGGCACGAAGAATCTAATCAACTTGATTCTGCAATTAATATCGTAATTAGTCAGCTGATTAAGTTATTATAAGCTATACGAAATGTTCAAATAGGCTTTGTTCGATCATTTAATCTTGTATATCACATTTTTTATTTATAACTTTTTCATGATTTAAAAGGTTGCGTTGATAATATTTAATTATGATATCTGCTTATTATTTGTGTTTTTAAATTTACTTTATTTAAATTTCCTTTTTAATAAATCTTGTTAGGTAAATCTTATTGGTTTGTTGTATATTGTGTACTGATCGTTTCAGCAGCACTAGAGCCTCCTGTCTTGATTTAAGCTATGGCTACCACAAGATGACTTCGTTTATTTCATGGAAGTGATTTTGTTATAGCCTAGTCTAAGCAAGGGTAAGTCATCATTTGTTCGAGGAAGACTCATTTAACCGATTAACTAATTGTGAAGATATGCTTATTTTGTTGTTTATAATAAAAATGTTATGCGTATTCTACTTTCAAAGGTTTACTTGATTTAAGTTTCTATTTAATGTCTTGTGCATCTCTTAAAATTTGGCACTTAAATTAACATGCAGCTCGAATTTTATCCTTTGATAATGTTGGATATTATTTCCCTTTTTCACTGTAGGAATTATTATATATCTATAATAATTATTATTAAGCTGCTCAGTTCCTTCAACATATCATTTAAAACACGAGTCTTTAACTAGATAATAAGTGTTTAGAGTAACCGAGGCAAACGTTCCGTCGGAGGAATGCGAGTGCATCCAACGCTTGTCGATCGAGAAATGTGTCTCTGAGAGTCGACTCTGCGCTGGCCCCGACGTTCCGTTAGTGCGAACTGCCACGCCAACTGCCGACCGACTACGCACTTTGCCTTTAAAAAAAGTCAAATCAGCGTCTTTTTTTATTTGTGCTGACATATATATATTTATGGGCGGAGTAGGCGGCGGCTGAATCGAATCTATTGATATGAAATTTTGTACATCGGTCGTCTAGAGCGCTTGAATCTAATTATGTGTTTCCTATTTTTTTTTGTGTTTATGACTTGATGTTGTATTGAAATCAAGAATCCTTCCGTTACAGGGAATAAGTAACCTAATTTAAATTAAAGAAATAATTGAGGGAGCTTTAGATTACATGGCAATACTTACTATACAGCATTATTATTAAGCTGCTCAGTTCCTTCAACATATCATTTAAAACACAATATCAATTACAATATATTGTAATTGCGCAACGTCATTTGCAAATATTGTTTATCTTATAAAAATGTTTTCTTAAGGATGTCATTATGGTATTATTAAGATTTTATCTTACTTTAATTTTAGAGAAACTTTACTTTAATTCTTACAGGTACATGCTTTTATTTGGGTTTAAGTATAACAGCGTGTATTTGTAGAATTAAAGTTAAAGTACATACTAATCATCGGCCGTTCGACGACGTTTCAAGATATAACAAGCTATTAAGTCGATTAATTGATAATATTTTTGTTTTTGATCATTATCATTCATAATTTAAAGATTATCACTTGTATAATGATTTAGACGACTGAAATGATTTTCATGTGTGTATTTGTAACGTTTTAGTATCTTTAAATATTTATTAGTAATACATATATATTAAGTATAAGTATTAATGTCTAAATATCTGTACGAAAGTTTTTGAAATTTCTCTCAGAATGGGTTGTATAGAGGAAATGGCACGTTGTTCTATTTATTTATTATGATCTGACTTTGTTGGATGTACTCGATTCTGATTTTTATACATTACATTGGTGGAATTCTAGTGATGGTATGGCTTACAATGGCTAAAGAACACTTAGTTCATTGTAATTGAAAAATATTTCCTCCCCTTCCTTTGGAAGTAGAAAAGGTCGGGTCGGCGGTGGCTCAATCGCATCTATTTATTTTAACAATTTTTGTAATCTCATATTGTCAAGTTGCAATAAAAATAATAAGAAATTTTTGCTAAATATAAAAAACACAGCGTAAGTGAATAGATTCGGTTGGAGGGGTGTTGGGCGGCCATCTTTGTTATAAGATATAATATGTAATAAATATTTATATGTTTGTCTAATAAATATAAATAATACTTATTGACTTTTCTAAAGCTGAATTATGATATTAGTTTGAATATAGGAAATCAAAACATTTATAACCTATATAACATAACATAATCAGCCTGTAAATTTCCTACTGCTGGGCTAAGGCCTCCTCTCCCATTGAGGAGAAGGTATGGAGCATATTCCACCACGCTGCTCCAATGCGGGTTGGTGGAATACACATGTGGCAGAATTTCGTTGAAATTAGACACATGCAGGTTTCCTCACGATGTTTTCCTTCACCACCGAGCACGAGATGAATTATAAACAAATTAAGCACATGTAAATTCAGTGGTGCCTGCCTGGGTTTGAACCCGAAATCATCGGTTAAGATGCACGCGTTCTAACCACTGGGCCATCTCGGCCAGTCTATATATCAATATATCAAGAATAAAAAATGTACAACAGGGCGACCTCGTTACCTCACTTCGGTCACAGTCATCGTAAGGTACGATTTATTAAATAGAATAAGGTCTTTACGATGACTTCGATTGAAATGACCATCTCATCGATAGAAGGCGGCACGAAGAATCTAATCAACTTGATTCTGCAATTAATATCGTAATTAGTCAGCTGATTAAGTTATTATAAGCTATACGAAATGTTCAAATAGGCTTTGTTCGATCATTTAATCTTGTATATCACATTTTTTATTTATAACTTTTTCATGATTTAAAAGGTTGCGTTGATAATATTTAATTATGATATCTGCTTATTATTTGTGTTTTTAAATTTACTTTATTTAAATTTCCTTTTTAATAAATCTTGTTAAATCTTATTCGTTTGTTGTATATTGTGTACTGATCGTTTCAGCAGCACTAGTGCCTCCTGCCTTGATTTAAGCTATGGCTACCACAAGATGACTTCGTTTATTTCAAGGAAGTGATTTTGTTATAGCCTAGTCTAAGCAAGGGTAAGTCATCATTTGTTCGAGGAAGACTCATTTAACCGATTAACTAATTGTGAAGATATGCTTATTTTGTTGTTTATAATAAAAATGTTATGCGTATTCTACTTTTCAAAGGTTTACTCGAATTAAGTTTTTATTTATATTATCTTTTGTCAAGCGTGTTGTATTGTGTAAGAGTCGTTCCGGCAGCGCTAATGTTTAATGTCTTGTCTTAAGCTTTGGCAGAACCAATAGGACTTTGTTTATGTAAAAAAAAGTGTTATTGGTTTAGCCCAGTCTAAGAAAGATTCAGTCATCATTTCTTTGAAGAAGATTCATCTAATTCATTAAATCACTATGGATATATCCTTATATTTTTGTTTATACTATAAATGTTATGCATATTCTACTTTTCAAAGGTTTACTTGAATTAAGTTTCTATTTATATTATCTTTTGTCAAACGTGTTGTATTGTGTAAGAGTCGTTCCGGCAGCGCTAATGTTTAATGTCTTGTCTTAAACTATGGCAGCACCAATAACACTTTGTTTATGTAAAAAAAAGTGTTATTGGTTTAGCCCAGTCTAAGAAAGATTCAGTCATCATTTCTTTGAAGAAGATTCATCTAATTCATTAAATCACTATGGATATATCCTTATATTTTTGTTTATACTATAAATGTTATGCATATTCTACTTTTCAAAGGTTTACTCGAATTAAGTTTTTATTTATATTATCTTTTGTCAAACGTGTTGTATTGTGTAAGAGTCGTTCCGGCAGCGCTAATGTTTAATGTCTTGTCTTAAGCTTTGGCAGAACCAATACGACTTTGTTTATGTAAAAAAAAGTGTTATTGGTTTAGCCCAGTCTAAGAAAGATTCAGTCATCATTTCTTTGAAGAAGATTCATCTAATTCATTAAATCACTATGGATATATCCTTATATTTTTGTTTATACTATAAATGTTATGCATATTCTACTTTTCAAAGGTTTACTTGAATTAAGTTTCTATTTATATTATCTTTTGTCAAACGTGTTGTATTGTGTAAGAGTCGTTCCGGCAGCGCTAATGTTTAATGTCTTGTCTTAAGCTTTGGAAGAACCAATAACACTTTGTTTATGTAAAAAAAAGTGTTATTGTTTTAGCCCAGCTTAAGAAAGATTCAGTCATCATTTCTTTGAAGAAGATTCATCTAATTCATTCAATCGCTATGGATATATCCTCATCTTTTTGTTTATAAAAGAAATGTTACATGTTTTCTGGTTAATATTTATAAAATCGATACTTAATTTGTAAACTCACTTGAGAATATTACACGTATAAGATGTTCTAAGCTTGATGCAAGAAATATATTATAGGTACATTGTCTAGCATACTGAAGAAGAATTAATTCTCATCAACATTAAACCTTCACTTAATATTCCTTGCCATAAAATTAACCATCACTAAATACAGAAAATTGCTGATTTTTATGTCTCAATACAACAAATAAACTAAATCAAGCAAGAAAAATATGATTTTTTTTTCATTGTTACTAGGCTCCATGAAATAATAAATCTCGAATAAATATATTTTACAGATGTTCTATGTTTTGAGAGTAAACAAAATGAAACTTTGTACATTTAAATTCCAAATTATCTAAAGACGTTGGACAATGACGAATTAACGTCTTCAATATATAATAATGTATAAATTTCGAATTCTGTTACAGTTCAATATTTCTTGTTGAACGTTCAGCGTTCGTCAATCGTTTCAGCAGCACCAATGTCTACAGAAAGGAGCACATGCCTTGACTTAAGCTATGGTTACGACAGGATCACTTCGTTTATTTCAAAGAAACGGTTTTGTTGTAGCCTAGTCTAAGTGAGGAGAAGTCATCGTTAATTCGAGCAAGCTCATTAAACATCTGTAATAAAATTAAATCATTGTGAATATCTGTTTTAGTAAGTCAGTTTGTTATATAATTTAGTAATCGTTTCAGCAACACTTTTGCCTGCCGTAAAAAACAGCATAGCATGACTTAACCTGAGCAGCACAAGTGTTAACCTGTGCTATTTGCCTCGGGTAGTAAAGCTAGTGATTTTTTTTCTGATAGACTCTAGTTTATTATGTATATGTTTTCTTAAGGATGTCATTCTTGTATTATTAAGATTTTATCTTACTTTAATTTTAGAGAAACTTTACTTTAATTTTAGAGAAACTTTACTTTAATTCTTACGGATACATGCTTTTATTTGGGTTTAAATATAAAAGCGTGTATTTGTAGAATTAAAGTTAAAGTACATACTAATCATCGGCCGTTCGACGACGTTTCAAGATATAACAAGCTATTAAGTCGATTAATTGATAATATTTTTGTTTTTGATCATTATCTTTCATAATTTAAAGATTATCACTTGTATAATGATTTAGACGACTTAAATGATTTTCATGTGTGTATTTGTAACGTTTTAGTATCTTTAAATATTTATTAGTAATACATATATATTAAGTATAAGTATTAATGTCTAAATATTTGTACGAAAGTTTTTGAAATTTCTCTCAGAATGGGTTGTATAGAGGAAATGGCACGTTGTTCTATTTATTTATTATGATCTGACTTTGTTGGATGTACTCGATTCTGATTTTTAAACATTACATTGGTGGAATTCTAGTGATGGTATGGCTTACAATGGCTAAAGAACACTTAGTTCATTGTAATTGAAAAATATTTCCTCCCCTTCCTTTGGAAGTAGAAAAGGTCGGGTCGGCGGTGGCTCAATCGCATCTATTTATTTTAACAATTTTTGTAATCTCATATTGTCAAGTTGCAATAAAAATAATAAGAAATTTTTGCTAAATATAAAAAAAACAGCGTAAGTGAATAGATTCGGTTGGAGGGGTGTTGGGCGGCCATCTTTATTATAAGATATAATATGTAATAAATATTTATATGTTTGTCTAATAAATATAAATAATACTTATTGTCTTTCCTAAAGCTGAATTATGATATTAGTTTGAATATATGAAATCAAAACATTTATAATCTATATATCAAGAATAAAAAATATACAACAGGGCGACCTCGTTACCTCACTTCGGTCACAGTCATCGTAAGGTACGATTTATTAAATAGAATAAGGTCTTTACGATGACTTCGATTGAAATGACCATCTCATCGATAGAAGGCGGCACGAAGAATCTAATCAACTTGATTCTGCAATTAATATCGTAATTAGTCAGCTGATTAAGTTATTATAAGCTATACGAAATGTTCAAATAGGCTTTGTTCGATCATTTAATCTTGTATATTACATTTTTTATTTATAACTTTTTCACGATTTAAAAGGTTGCGTTGATAATATTTAATTGTGATATCTGCTTATTATTTGTGTTTTTAAATTTACTTTATTTAAATTTCCTTTTTAATAAATCTTGTTAAATCTTATTCGTTTGTTGTATATTGTGTACTGATCGTTTCAGCAGCACTAGTGCCTCCTGCCTTGATTTAAGCTATGGCTACCACAAGATGACTTCGTTTATTTCAAGGAAGTGATTTTGTTATAGCCTAGTCTAAGCAAGGGTAAGTCATCATTTGTTCGAGGAAGACTCATTTAACCGATTAACTAATTGTGAAGATATGCTTATTTTGTTGTTTATAATAAAAATGTTATGCGTATTCTACTTTTCAAAGGTTTACTCGAATTAAGTTTTTATTTATATTATCTTTTGTCAAGCGTGTTGTATTGTGTAAGAGTCGTTCCGGCAGCGCTAATGTTTAATGTCTTGTCTTAAGCTTTGGCAGAACCAATAGGACTTTGTTTATGTAAAAAAAAGTGTTATTGGTTTAGCCCAGTCTAAGAAAGATTCAGTCATCATTTCTTTGAAGAAGATTCATCTAATTCATTAAATCACTATGGATATATCCTTATATTTTTGTTTATACTATAAATGTTATGCATATTCTACTTTTCAAAGGTTTACTTGAATTAAGTTTCTATTTATATTATCTTTTGTCAAACGTGTTGTATTGTGTAAGAGTCGTTCCGGCAGCGCTAATGTTTAATGTCTTGTCTTAAGCTTTGGAAGAACCAATACTACTTTGTTTATGTAAAAAAAAGTGTTATTGGTTTAGCCCAGTCTAAGAAAGATTCAGTCATCATTTCTTTGAAGAAGATTCATCTAATTCATTAAATCACTATGGATATATCCTTATATTTTTGTTTATACTATAAATGTTATGCATATTCTACTTTTCAAAGGTTTACTCGAATTAAGTTTTTATTTATATTATCTTTTGTCAAACGTGTTGTATTGTGTAAGAGTCGTTCCGGCAGCGCTAATGTTTAATGTCTTGTCTTAAGCTTTGGAAGAACCAATACTACTTTGTTTATGTAAAAAAAAGTGTTATTGGTTTAGCCCAGTCTAAGAAAGATTCAGTCATCATTTCTTTGAAGAAGATTCATCTAATTCATTAAATCACTATGGATATATCCTTATATTTTTGTTTATACTATAAATGTTATGCATATTCTACTTTTCAAAGGTTTACTTGAATTAAGTTTCTATTTATATTATCTTTTGTCAAACGTGTTGTATTGTGTAAGAGTCGTTCCGACAGCGCTAATGTTTAATGTCTTGTCTTAAGCTTTGGAAGAACCAATACTACTTTGTTTATGTAAAAAAAAGTGTTATTGGTTTAGCCCAGTCTAAGAAAGATTCAGTCATCATTTCTTTGAAGAAGATTCATCTAATTCCTTAAATCACTATGGATATATCCTTATATTTTTGTTTATACTATAAATGTTATGCATATTCTACTTTTCAAAGGTTTACTCGAATTAAGTTTTTATTTATATTATCTTTTGTCAAACGTGTTGTATTGTGTAAGAGTCGTTCCGGCAGCGCTAATGTTTAATGTCTTGTCTTAAGCTTTGGCAGAACCAATACGACTTTGTTTATGTAAAAAAAAGTGTTATTGGTTTAGCCCAGTCTAAGAAAGATTCAGTCATCATTTCTTTGAAGAAGATTCATCTAATTCATTAAATCACTATGGATATATCCTTATATTTTTGTTTATACTATAAATGTTATGCATATTCTACTTTTCAAAGGTTTACTTGAATTAAGTTTCTATTTATATTATCTTTTGTCAAACGTGTTGTATTGTGTAAGAGTCGTTCCGGCAGCGCTAATGTTTAATGTCTTGTCTTAAGCTTTGGAAGAACCAATAACACTTTGTTTATGTAAAAAAAAGTGTTATTGTTTTAGCCCAGCTTAAGAAAGATTCAGTCATCATTTCTTTGAAGAAGATTCATCTAATTCATTCAATCGCTATGGATATATCCTCATCTTTTTGTTTATACTATAAATGTTATGCATATTCTACTTTTCAAAGGTTTACTTGAATTAAGTTTCTATTTATATTATCTTTTGTCAAACGTGTTGTATTGTGTAAGAGTCGTTCCGGCAGCGCTAATGTTTAATGTCTTGTCTTAAACTATGGCAGCACCAATAACACTTTGTTTATGTAAAAAAAAGTGTTATTGGTTTAGCCCAGTCTAAGAAAGATTCAGTCATCATTTCTTTGAAGAAGATTCATCTAATTCATAAAATCACTATGGATATATCCTTATATTTTTGTTTATACTATAAATGTTATGCATATTCTACTTTTCAAAGGTTTACTCGAATTAAGTTTTTATTTATATTATCTTTTGTCAAACGTGTTGTATTGTGTAAGAGTCGTTCCGGCAGCGCTAATGTTTAATGTCTTGTCTTAAGCTTTGGCAGAACCAATACGACTTTGTTTATGTAAAAAAAAGTGTTATTGGTTTAGCCCAGTCTAAGAAAGATTCAGTCATCATTTCTTTGAAGAAGATTCATCTAATTCATTAAATCACTATGGATATATCCTTATATTTTTGTTTATACTATAAATGTTATGCATATTCTACTTTTCAAAGGTTTACTTGAATTAAGTTTCTATTTATATTATCTTTTGTCAAACGTGTTGTATTGTGTAAGAGTCGTTCCGGCAGCGCTAATGTTTAATGTCTTGTCTTAAGCTTTGGAAGAACCAATAACACTTTGTTTATGTAAAAAAAAGTGTTATTGTTTTAGCCCAGCTTAAGAAAGATTCAGTCATCATTTCTTTGAAGAAGATTCATCTAATTCATTCAATCGCTATGGATATATCCTCATCTTTTTGTTTATAAAAGAAATGTTACATGTTTTCTGGTTAATATTTATAAAATCGATACTTAATTTGTAAACTCACTTGAGAATATTACACGTATAAGATGTTCTAAGCTTGATGCAAGAAATATATTATAGGTACATTGTCTAGCATACTGAAGAAGAATTAATTCTCATCAACATTAAACCTTCACTTAATACAGAAAATTGCTGATTTTTATGTCTCAATACAACAAATAAACTAAATCAAGCAAGAAAAATATGATTTTTTTTTCATTGTTACTAGGCTCCATGAAATAATAAATCTCGAATAAATATATTTTACAGATGTTCTATGTTTTGAGAGTAAACAAAATGAAACTTTGTACATTTAAATTCCAAATTATCTAAAGACGTTGGACAATGACGAATTAACGTCTTCAATATATAATAATGTATAAATTTCGAATTCTGTTACAGTTCAATATTTCTTGTTGAACGTTCAGCGTTCGTCAATCGTTTCAGCAGCACCAATGTCTACAGAAAGGAGCACATGCCTTGACTTAAGCTATGGTTACGACAGGATCACTTCGTTTATTTCAAAGAAACGGTTTTGTTGTAGCCTAGTCTAAGTGAGGAGAAGTCATCGTTAATTCGAGCAAGCTCATTAAACATCTGTAATAAAATTAAATCATTGTGAATATCTGTTTTAGTAAGTCAGTTTGTTATATAATTTATTAATCGTTTCAGCAACACTTTTGCCTACCGTAAAAAACAGCATAGCATGACTTAACCTGAGCAGCACAAGTGTTAACCTGTGCTATTTGCCTCGGGTAGTAAAGCTAGTGATTTTTTTTCTGATAGACTCTAGTTTATTTAAATGTACTTTATAATATAAACATTAAATTTTAAGTAATTTCTTAGGTTACTCTAGATGAATTTTCTTACTAACATTTATGTATAGGATAAGCTATGGCTATAATTTCATCTTTTTGTTTGACTTGAAAGAAATGATTTTCGAAGCACAGTCTACGGCAGCAGATCTTATTATTTCATTTAAAAAACTCATTAAGCTTATGAAATTATTCTAACTAGAGCTAGTTTTCCTTTTTTTCATTTATTTATTTATTTATTCATAGGAACAAAAACAGAATACTCAATAATCAGAACATACATTAAATTTATGGAATTACACAATTTTGAGCTAGATTACATTCCTAAGCATGTGTACACGGCATGCTCATATCAATTATATATCAATGCAGTCTAGTACTATTCTATATAATAATCAGAAATTAATAAATTACCGCAAATATATAAATTAAAATAAATTGAAATTATGTAACATTAATAATTAAATTATCTAAATAACATTGAATATTTATTACTATTAAACTAATAACAATACATCCATTTGAATTATGAGACCATGATAATAAATGAAATCAAATAATCATAAAATAATACAATTATCGAAAAAAGAGAAAGAATTAAAAGAGAAGAGGATTTAAATTCATAAATTCAGAAATATCTGTCAATAAATTATTAAGTATTTCCAGTCGATCATTGAATCGTAGGTATAATATTCCTTACAATATTTTTAAATTTTGGGAAATTGTGATTGAATATGTTTAATATGTCACTGTGTTTTAAAAGTAAATCGTTGTAAGTACGACAAAATCTAACAATTGGATTATAATATGATGTATTATTACTGTGAACACTGAATACGAAACTATTCAAGTGTGCACGATGATATCTAAATTTTATATTAAAATTAATATATGATAACAAGGCAGAAAATTCTTAGTACTGAGAGCGCCATTATATTTAGCTGATATTTTTAGAAGTGAACCATCTGAATGTGTATTGTATGTTGTTGATTGATAAATAGATGCAAAATAGGAGGAAAAAAGCTCACATATACCTTTATGGTCATGAGATATAAGATAACCGTAGGTCATCGTTTGTGGAATTGGTTTGTTAGATTTTTTATTATTAACAAAGTTCTAAAAATGTTTTAAGCCATTATCTAGAGTCGATTCAACAGAGGTGACAAATGTTTTGTAGTCCTGATCCATGAGGGTTTTGCATCTGGTGCATAGAAGAGGTGTCATAGTCCCTTGGATTGCTGTATATTTAAACATATCACATATAACATTTATCGAACATTTAAGTATTGTGAATTATCTGAAGTTTTAATTCGTAATATTGTTGTAGCTTAAACACCCGCATAAGAAAAACACTGAGAAGAAAGGCATATCTTGACTTCAACTAATACTACGACGCGATCACTTCCTTTATTTTGCAGAAGTAATTTCGTCGTAGTACAGGCTAAGGAATAAATGATTCATTGTTTGTTTTGGAAGAAACTCTTGGTTTATTTTTCAGAATTAATTTACGGCATGACCTTACTTTTAGTTTATTTGATATATTGTATTAATTCGTTTCGGTAGGACTTTTGTCTGAAGAAAAGAACATATTCCTTGATTTAATTTGTGCTTCGGACAAAATGACTTCGTTTATTTCAAAAAAGTTATTTTTTCGTAGCACAAGATAAGCGAAGAAATCTCATCGTTTGTATCGAAAAGAGTTATTAAGCTGATTATATTATTGTGTTCGACTCTATTGCTGTGTTTCTTAATATTAAGATTTTACTAATTTCACAATTTAGCAACAACATCTGCAGAACGAAACACAAAGAGCAATTAAGAGATGTCTTGACTTAAACTGTAACTACGACAGGTTCATTTCGTTTATTTCATTGAAATGGTACTGTTGCAGTACAGTCTAAGCAAGGCGAAGGCAGCATTTGTTGGGCGGAGATTTATAAATGTACTAAAATAACAGTGAATATGTACTTATTTCATCGTTTACACTACTATTACTAAGCAAGGGTAAGTCATCATTTGTTCGAGGAAGACTCATTTAACCGATTAACTAATTGTGAAGATATGCTTATTTTGTTGTTTATAATAAAAATGTTATGCGTATTCTACTTTCAAAGGTTTACTTGATTTAAGTTTCTATTTAATGTCTTGTGCATCTCTTAAAATTTGGCGCTTAAATTAACATGCAGCTCGAATTTTATCCTTTGATAATGTTGGATATTATTTCCCTTTTTCACTGTAGGAATTATTATATATGTATAATAATTATTATTAAGCTGCTCAGTTCCTTCAACATATCATTTAAAACACGAGTCTTTAACTAGATAATAAGTGTTTAGAGTAACCGAGGCAAACGTTCCGTCGGAGGAATGCGAGTGCATCCAACGCTTGTCGATCGAGAAATGTGTCTCTGAGAGTCGACTCTGCGCTGGCCCCGACGTTCCGTTAGTGCGAACTGCCACGCCAACTGCCGACCGACTACGCACTTTGCCTTTAAAAAAAGTCAAATCAGCGTCTTTTTTTATTTGTGCTGACATATATATATTTATGGGCGGAGTAGGCGGCGGCTGAATTGAATCTATTGATATGAAATTTTGTACATCGGTCGTTTAGAGCGCTTGAATCTAATTATGTGTTTCCTATTTTTTTTTTTGTGTTTATGACTTGATCTTGTATTGAAATCAAGAATCCTTCCGTTTCAGGGAATAAGTAACCTAATTTAAATTAAAGAAATAATTGAGGGAGCTTTAGACTATATGGCAATACTTACTATACAGCATTATTATTAAGCTGCTCAGTTCCTTCAACATATCATTTAAAACACAATATCAATTACAATATATTGTAATTGCGCAACGTCATTTGCAAATATTGTTTATCTTATAAAAATGTTTTCTTAAGGATGTCATTCTTGTATTATTAAGATTTTATCTTACTTTAATTTTAGAGAAACTTTTACTTTAATACTTACATGTACATGCTTTTATTTGGGTTTAAGTATAAAAGCGTGTATTTGTAGAATTAAAGTTAAAGTACATACTAATCATCGGCCGTTCGACGACGTTTCAAGATATAACAAGCTATTAAGTCGATTAATTGATAATATTTTTGTTTTTGATCATTATCTTTCATAATTTAAAGATTATCACTTGTATAATGATTTAGACGACTTAAATGATTTTCATGTGTGTATTTGTAACGTTTTAGTATCTTTAAATATTTATTAGTAATACATATATATTAAGTATAAGTATTAATGTCTAAATATTTGTACGAAAGTTTTTGAAATTTCTCTCAGAATGGGTTGTATAGAGGAAATGGCACGTTGTTCTATTTATTTATTATGATCTGACTTTGTTGGATGTACTCGATTCTGATTTTTAAACATTACATTGGTGGAATTCTAGTGATGGTATGGCTTACAATGGCTAAAGAACACTTAGTTCATTGTAATTGAAAAATATTTCCTCCCCTTCCTTTGGAAGTAGAAAAGGTCGGGTCGGCGGTGGCTCAATCGCATCTATTTATTTTAACAATTTTTGTAATCTCATATTGTCAAGTTGCAATAAAAATAATAAGAAATTTTTGCTAAATATAAAAAAAACAGCGTAAGTGAATAGATTCGGTTGGAGGGGTGTTGGGCGGCCATCTTTGTTATAAGATATAATATGTAATAAATATTTATATGTTTGTCTAATAAATATAAATAATACTTATTGTCTTTCCTAAAGCTGAATTATGATATTAGTTTGAATATATGAAATCAAAACATTTATAATCTATATATCAAGAATAAAAATGTACAACAGGGCGACCTCGTTACCTCACTTCGGTCACAGTCATCGTAAGGTACGATTTATTAAATAGAATAAGGTCTTTACGATGACTTCGATTGAAATGACCATCTCATCGATAGAAGGCGGCACGAAGAATCTAATCAACTTGATTCTGCAATTAATATCGTAATTAGTCAGCTGATTAAGTTATTATAAGCTATACGAAATGTTCAAATAGGATTTGTTCGATCATTTACTCTTGTATATTACATTTTTTATTTATAACTTTTTCACGATTTAAAAGGTTGCGTTGATAATATTTAATTGTGATATCTGCTTATTATTTGTGTTTTTAAATTTACTTTATTTAAATTTCCTTTTTAATAAATCTTGTTAAATCTTATTCGTTTGTTGTATATTGTGTACTGATCGTTTCAGCAGCACTAGTGCCTCCTGCCTTGATTTAAGCTATGGCTACCACAAGATGACTTCGTTTATTTCAAGGAAGTGATTTTGTTATAGCCTAGTCTAAGCAAGGGTAAGTCATCATTTGTTCGAGGAAGACTCATTTAACCGATTAACTAATTGTGAAGATATGCTTATTTTGTTGTTTATAATATAAATGTTATGCGTATTCTACTTTTCAAAGGTTTACTCGAATTAAGTTTTTATTTATATTATCTTTTGTCAAACGTGTTGTATTGTGTAAGAGTCGTTCCGGCAGCGCTAATGTTTAATGTCTTGTCTTAAGCTTTGGCAGAACCAATACGACTTTGTTTATGTAAAAAAAAGTATTATTGGTTTAGCTCAGTCTAAGAAAGATTCAGTCATCATTTCTTTGAAGAAGATTCATCTAATTCATTAAATCACTATGGATATATCCTTATATTTTTGTTTATACTATAAATGTTATGCGTATTCTACTTTTCAAAGGTTTACTTGAATTAAGTTTCTATTTATATTATCTTTTGTCAAACGTGTTGTATTGTGTAAGAGTCGTTCCGGCAGCGCTAATGTTTAATGTCTTGTCTTAAACTTGGACCTGGATAATAACACTTTGTTTATTTAAAAAAAGTGTTATTGTTTTAGCCCAGTTTAAGAAAGATTCAGTCATCATTTCTTTGAAGAAGATTCATCTAATTCATTAAATCGCTATGGATATATCCTTATCGTTTTGTTTATAATATAAATGTTATGCGTATTCTACTTTTCAAAGGTTTACTCGAATTAAGTTTTTATTTATATTATCTTTTGTCAAACGTGTTGTATTGTGTAAGAGTCGTTCCGGCAGCGCTAATGTTTAATGTCTTGTCTTAAACTATGGCAGCACCAATAACACTTTGTTTATGTAAAAAAAAGTGTTATTGGTTTAGCCCAGTCTAAGAAAGATTCAGTCATCATTTCTTTGAAGAAGATTCATCTAATTCCTTAAATCACTATGGATATATCCTTATATTTTTGTTTATACTATAAATGTTATGCATATTCTACTTTTCAAAGGTTTACTTGAATTAAGTTTCTATTTATATTATCTTTTGTCAAACGTGTTGTATTGTGTAAGAGTCGTTCCGACAGCGCTAATGTTTAATGTCTTGTCTTAGCTTTGGAAGAACCAATACTACTTTGTTTATGTAAAAAAAAGTGTTATTGGTTTAGCCCAGTCTAAGAAAGATTCAGTCATCATTTCTTTGAAGAAGATTCATCTAATTCATTAAATCACTATGGATATATCCTTATATTTTTGTTTATACTATAAATGTTATGCATATTCTACTTTTCAAAGGTTTACTTGAATTAAGTTTCTATTTATATTATCTTTTGTCAAACGTGTTGTATTGTGTAAGAGTCGTTCCGGCAGCGCTAATGTTTAATGTCTTGTCTTAAACTTGGACCTGGATAATAACACTTTGTTTATTTAAAAAAAGTGTTATTGTTTTAGCCCAGTTTAAGAAAGATTCAGTCATCATTTCTTTGAAGAAGATTCATCTAATTCATTAAATCGCTATGGATATATCCTTATCGTTTTGTTTATAATATAAATGTTATGCGTATTCTACTTTTCAAAGGTTTACTCGAATTAAGTTTTTATTTATATTATCTTTTGTCAAACGTGTTGTATTGTGTAAGAGTCGTTCCGGCAGCGCTAATGTTTAATGTTTTGTCTTAAGCTTTGGCAGAACCAATACCACTTTGTTTATGTAAAAAAAAGTGTTATTGGTTTAGCCCAGTCTAAGAAAGATTCAGTCATCATTTCTTTGAAGAAGATTCATCTAATTCCTTAAATCACTATGGATATATCCTTATATTTTTGTTTATACTATAAATGTTATGCATATTCTACTTTTCAAAGGTTTACTTGAATTAAGTTTCTATTTATATTATCTTTTGTCAAACGTGTTGTATTGTGTAAGAGTCGTTCCGACAGCGCTAATGTTTAATGTCTTGTCTTAGCTTTGGAAGAACCAATACTACTTTGTTTATGTAAAAAAAAGTGTTATTGGTTTAGCCCAGTCTAAGAAAGATTCAGTCATCATTTCTTTGAAGAAGATTCATCTAATTCATTAAATCACTATGGATATATCCTTATATTTTTGTTTATACTATAAATGTTATGCATATTCTACTTTTCAAAGGTTTACTTGAATTAAGTTTCTATTTATATTATCTTTTGTCAAACGTGTTGTATTGTGTAAGAGTCGTTCCGGCAGCGCTAATGTTTAATGTCTTGTCTTAAACTATGGCAGCACCAATAACACTTTGTTTATGTAAAAAAAAGTGTTATTGGTTTAGCCCAGTCTAAGAAAGATTCAGTCATCATTTCTTTGAAGAAGATTCATCTAATTCATTAAATCGCTATGGATATATCCTTATCGTTTTGTTTATAATATAAATGTTATGCGTATTCTACTTTTCAAAGGTTTACTCGAATTAAGTTTTTATTTATATTATCTTTTGTCAAACGTGTTGTATTGTGTAAGAGTCGTTCCGGCAGCGCTAATGTTTAATGTCTTGTCTTAAGCTTTGGCAGAACCAATACTACTTTGTTTATGTAAAAAAAAGTGTTATTGGTTTAGCCCAGTCTAAGAAAGATTCAGTCATCATTTCTTTGAAGAAGATTCATCTAATTCATTAAATCACTATGGATATATCCTTATCGTTTTGTTTATAATATAAATGTTATGCGTATTCTACTTTTCAAAGGTTTACTCGAATTAAGTTTTTATTTATATTATCTTTTGTCAAACGTGTTGTATTGTGTAAGAGTCGTTCCGGCAGCGCTAATGTTTAATGTCTTGTCTTAAACTATGGCAGCACCAATAACACTTTGTTTATGTAAAAAAAAGTGTTATTGGTTTAGCCCAGTCTAAGAAAGATTCAGTCATCATTTCTTTGAAGAAGATTCATCTAATTCATAAAATCACTATGGATATATCCTTATATTTTTGTTTATACTATAAATGTTATGCATATTCTACTTTTCAAAGGTTTACTTGAATTAAGTTTCTATTTATATTATCTTTTGTCAAACGTGTTGTATTGTGTAAGAGTCGTTCCGACAGCGCTAATGTTTAATGTCTTGTCTTAAGCTTTGGAAGAACCAATACGACTTTGTTTATGTAAAAAAAAGTGTTATTGGTTTAGCCCAGTCTAAGAAAGATTCAGTCATCATTTCTTTGAAGAAGATTCATCTAATTCATTAAATCACTATGGATATATCCTTATATTTTTGTTTATACTATAAATGTTATGCATATTCTACTTTTCAAAGGTTTACTTGAATTAAGTTTCTATTTATATTATCTTTTGTCAAACGTGTTGTATTGTGTAAGAGTCGTTCCGGCAGCGCTAATGTTTAATGTCTTGTCTTAAACTATGGCAGCACCAATAACACTTTGTTTATGTAAAAAAAAGTGTTATTGGTTTAGCCCAGTCTAAGAAAGATTCAGTCATCATTTCTTTGAAGAAGATTCATCTAATTCATTAAATCGCTATGGATATATCCTTATCGTTTTGTTTATAATATAAATGTTATGCGTATTCTACTTTTCAAAGGTTTACTCGAATTAAGTTTTTATTTATATTATCTTTTGTCAAACGTGTTGTATTGTGTAAGAGTCGTTCCGGCAGCGCTAATGTTTAATGTCTTGTCTTAAGCTTTGGCAGAACCAATACTACTTTGTTTATGTAAAAAAAAGTGTTATTGGTTTAGCCCAGTCTAAGAAAGATTCAGTCATCATTTCTTTGAAGAAGATTCATCTAATTCATTAAATCACTATGGATATATCCTTATATTTTTGTTTATACTATAAATGTTATGCATATTCTACTTTTCAAAGGTTTACTTGAATTAAGTTTCTATTTATATTATCTTTTGTCAAACGTGTTGTATTGTGTAAGAGTCGTTCCGGCAGCGCTAATGTTTAATGTCTTGTCTTAAGCTTTGGAAGAACCAATACTACTTTGTTTATGTAAAAAAAAGTGTTATTGGTTTAGCCCAGTCTAAGAAAGATTCAGTCATCATTTCTTTGAAGAAGATCCATCTAATTCATTAAATCACTATGGATATATCCTTATATTTTTGTTTATACTATAAATGTTATGCGTATTCTACTTTTCAAAGGTTTACTTGAATTAAGTTTCTATTTATATTATCTTTTGTCAAACGTGTTGTATTGTGTAAGAGTCGTTCCGGCAGCGCTAATGTTTAATGTCTTGTCTTAAACTTGGACCTGGATAATAACACTTTGTTTATTTAAAAAAAGTGTTATTGTTTTAGCCCAGTTTAAGAAAGATTCAGTCATCATTTCTTTGAAGAAGATTCATCTAATTCATTCAATCGCTATGGATATATCCTCATCTTTTTGTTTATAATATAAATGTTACATGTTTTCTGGTTAATATTTATAAAATCGATACTTAATTTGTAAACTCACTTGAGAATATTACACGTATAAGATGTTCTAAGCTTGATGCAAGAAATATATTATAGGTACATTGTCTAGCATACTGAAGAAGAATTAATTCTCATCAACATTAAACCTTCACTTAATACAGAAAATTGCTGATTTTTATGTCTCAATACAACAAATAAACTAAATCAAGCAAGAAAAATATGATTTTTTTTTCATTGTTACTAGGCTCCATGAAATAATAAATCTCGAATAAATATATTTTACAGATGTTCTATGTTTTGAGAGTAAACAAAATGAAACTTTGTACATTTAAATTCCAAATTATCTAAAGACGTTGGACAATGACGAATTAACGTCTTCAATATATAATAATGTATAAATTTCGAATTCTGTTACAGTTCAATATTTCTTGTTGAACGTTCAGCGTTCGTCAATCGTTTCAGCAGCACCAATGTCTACAGAAAGGAGCACATGCCTTGACTTAAGCTATGGTTACGACAGGATCACTTCGTTTATTTCAAAGAAACGGTTTTGTTGTAGCCTAGTCTAAGTGAGGAGAAGTCATCGTTAATTCGAGCAAGCTCATTAAACATCTGTAATAAAATTAAATCATTGTGAAAATCTGTTTTAGTAAGTTGTTATATAATTTATTAATCGTTTCAGCAACACTTTTGCCTACCGTAAAAAACAGCATAGCATGACTTAACCTGAGCAGCACAAGTGTTAACCTGTGCTATTTGCCTCGGGTAGTAAAGCTAGTGATTTTTTTTCTGATAGACTCTAGTTTATTTAAATGTACTTTATAATATAAACATTAAATTTTAAGTAATTTCTTAGGTTACTCTAGATGAATTTTCTTACTAACATTTATGTATAGGATAAGCTATGGCTATAATTTCATCTTTTTGTTTGACTTGAAAGAAATGATTTTCGAAGCACAGTCTACGGCAGCAGATCTTATTATTTCATTTAAAAAACTCATTAAGCTTATGAAATTATTCTAACTAGAGCTAGTTTTCCTTTTTTTCATTTATTTATTTATTTATTCATAGGAACAAAAACAGAATACTCAATAATCAGAACATACATTAAATTTATGGAATTACACAATTTTGAGCTAGATTACATTCCTAAGCATGTGCACACGGCATGCTCATATCAATTATATATCAATGCAGTCTAGTACTATTCTATATAATAATCAGAAATTAATAAATTACCGCAAATATATAAATTAAAATAAATTGAAATTATGTAACATTAATAATTAAATTATCTAAATAACATTGAATATTTATTACTATTAAACTAATAACAATACATCCATTTGAATTATGAGACCATGATAATAAATGAAATCAAATAATCATAAAATAATACAATTATCGAAAAAAGAGAAAGAATTAAAAGAGAAGAGGATTTAAATTCATAAATTCAGAAATATCTGTCAATAAATTATTAAGTATTTCCAGTCGATCATTGAATCGTAGGTATAATATTCCTTACAATATTTTTAAATTTTGGGAAATTGTGATTGAATATGTTTAATATGTCACTGTGTTTTAAAAGTAAATCGTTGTAAGTACGACAAAATCTAACAATTGGATTATAATATGATGTATTATTACTGTGAACACTGAATACGAAACTATTCAAGTGTGCACGATGATATCTAAATTTTATATTAAAATTAATATATGATAACAAGGCAGAAAATTCTTAGTACTGAGAGCGCCATTATATTTAGCTGATATTTTTAGAAGTGAACCATCTGAATGTGTATTGTATGTTGTTGATTGATAAATAGATGCAAAATAGGAGGAAAAAAGCTCACATATACCTTTATGGTCATGAGATATAAGATAACCGTAGGTCATCGTTTGTGGAATTGGTTTGTTAGATTTTTTATTATTAACAAAGTTCTAAAAATGTTTTAAGCCATTATCTAGAGTCGATTCAACAGAGGTGACAAATGTTTTGTAGTCCTGATCCATGAGGGTTTTGCATCTGGTGCATAGAAGAGGTGTCATAGTCCCTTGGATTGCTGTATATTTAAACATATCACATATAACATTTATCGAACATTTAAGTATTGTGAATTATCTGAAGTTTTAATTCGTAATATTGTTGTAGCTTAAACACCCGCATAAGAAAAACACTGAGAAGAAAGGCATATCTTGACTTCAACTAATACTACGACGCGATCACTTCCTTTATTTTGCAGAAGTAATTTCGTCGTAGTACAGGCTAAGGAATAAATGATTCATTGTATGTTTTGGAAGAAACTCTTGGTTTATTTTTCAGAATTAATTTACGGCATGACCTTACTTTTTGTTTATTTGATATATTGTATTAATTCGTTTCGGTAGGACTTTTGTCTGAAGAAAAGAACATATTCCTTGATTTAATTTGTGCTTCGGACAAAATGACTTCGTTTATTTCAAAAAAGTTATTTTTTCGTAGCACAAGATAAGCGAAGAAATCTCATCGTTTGTTTCGAAAAGAGTTATTAAGCTGATTATATTATTGTGTTGGACTCTATTGCTGTGTTTCTTAATATTAAGATTTTACTAATTTCACAATTTAGCAACAACATCTGCAGAACGAAACACAAAGAGCAATTAAGAGATGTCTTGACTTAAACTGTGACTACGACAGGTTCATTTCGTTTATTTCATTGAAATGGTACTGTTGCAGTACAGTCTAAGCAAGGCGAAGGCAGCATTTGTTGGGCGGAGATTTATAAATGTACTAAAATAACAGTGAATATGTACTTATTTCATCGTTTACACTACTATTACTAAGCAAGGGTAAGTCATCATTTGTTCGAGGAAGACTCATTTAACCGATTAACTAATTGTGAAGATATGCTTATTTTGTTGTTTATAATAAAAATGTTATGCGTATTCTACTTTCAAAGGTTTACTTGATTTAAGTTTCTATTTAATGTCTTGTGCATCTCTTAAAATTTGGCGCTTAAATTAACATGCAGCTCGAATTTTATCCTTTGATAATGTTGGATATTATTTCCCTTTTTCACTGTAGGAATTATTATATATCTATAATAATTATTATTAAGCTGCTCAGTTCCTTCAACATATCATTTAAAACACGAGTCTTTAACTAGATAATAAGTGTTTAGAGTAACCGAGGCAAACGTTCCGTCGGAGGAATGCGAGTGCATCCAACGCTTGTCGATCGAGAAATGTGTCTCTGAGAGTCGACTCTGCGCTGGCCCCGACGTTCCGTCAGTGCGAACTGCCACGCCAACTGCCGACCGACTACGCACTTTGCCTTTAAAAAAAGTCAAATCAGCGTCTTTTTTTATTTGTGCTGACATATATATATTTATGGGCGGAGTAGGCGGCGGCTGAATCGAATCTATTGATATGAAATTTTGTACATCGGTCGTCTAGAGCGCTTGAATCTAATTATGTGTTTCCTATTTTTTTTTTTTTGTGTTTATGACTTGATCTTGTATTGAAATCAAGAATCCTTCCGTTTCAGGGAATAAGTAACCTAATTTAAATTAAAGAAATAATTGAGGGAGCTTTAGACTATATGGCAATACTTACTATACAGCATTATTATTAAGCTGCTCAGTTCCTTCAACATATCATTTAAAACACAATATCAATTACAATATATTGTAATTGCGCAACGTCATTTGCAAATATTGTTTATCTTATAAAAATGTTTTCTTAAGGATGTCATTCTTGTATTATTAAGATTTTATCTTACTTTAATTTTAGAGAAACTTTTACTTTAATACTTACATGTACATGCTTTTATTTGGGTTTAAGTATAAAAGCGTGTATTTGTAGAATTAAAGTTAAAGTACATACTAATCATCGGCCGTTCGACGACGTTTCAAGATATAACAAGCTATTAAGTCGATTAATTGATAATATTTTTGTTTTTGATCATTATCATTCATAATTTAAAGATTATCACTTGTATAATGATTTAGACGACTTAAATGATTTTCATGTGTGTATTTGTAACGTTTTAGTATCTTTAAATATTTATTAGTAATACATATATATTAAGTATAAGTATTAATGTCTAAATATTTGTACGAAAGTTTTTGAAATTTCTCTCAGAATGGGTTGTATAGAGGAAATGGCACGTTGTTCTATTTATTTATTATGATCTGACTTTGTTGGATGTACTCGATTCTGATTTTTAAACATTACATTGGTGGAATTCTAGTGATGGTATGGCTTACAATGGCTAAAGAACACTTAGTTCATTGTAATTGAAAAATATTTCCTCCCCTTCCTTTGGAAGTAGAAAAGGTCGGGTCGGCGGTGGCTCAATCGCATCTATTTATTTTAACAATTTTTGTAATCTCATATTGTCAAGTTGCAATAAAAATAATAAGAAATTTTTGCTAAATATAAAAAAAACAGGGTAAGTGAATAGATTCGGTTGGAGGGGTGTTGGGCGGCCATCTTTGTTATAAGATATAATATGTAATAAATATTTATATGTTTGTCTAATAAATATAAATAATACTTATTGTCTTTCCTAAAGCTGAATTATGATATTAGTTTGAATATATGAAATCAAAACATTTATAATCTATATATCAAGAATAAAAAATCTACAACAGGGCGACCTCGTTACCTCACTTCGGTCACAGTCATCGTAAGGTACGATTTATTAAATTGAATAAGGTCTTTACGATGACTTCGATTGAAATGACCATCTCATCGATAGAAGGCGGCACGAAGAATCTAATCAACTTGATTCTGCAATTAATATCGTAATTAGTCAGCTGATTAAGTTATTATAAGCTATACGAAATGTTCAAATAGGCTTTGTTCGATCATTTAATCTTGTATATCACATTTTTTATTTATAACTTTTTCATGATTTAAAAGGTTGCGTTGATAATATTTAATTGTGATATCTGCTTATTATTTGTGTTTTTAAATTTACTTTATTTAAATTTCCTTTTTAATAAATCTTGTTAAATCTTATTCGTTTGTTGTATATTGTGTACTGATCGTTTCAGCAGCACTAGTGCCTCCTGCCTTGATTTAAGCTATGGCTACCACAAGATGACTTCGTTTATTTCAAGGAAGTGATTTTGTTATAGCCTAGTCTAAGCAAGGGTAAGTCATCATTTGTTCGAGGAAGACTCATTTAACCGATTAACTAATTGTGAAGATATGCTTATTTTGTTGTTTATAATATAAATGTTATGCGTATTCTACTTTTCAAAGGTTTACTCGAATTAAGTTTTTATTTATATTATCTTTTGTCAAACGTGTTGTATTGTGTAAGAGTCGTTCCGGCAGCGCTAATGTTTAATGTCTTGTCTTAAGCTTTGGCAGAACCAATACGACTTTGTTTATGTAAAAAAAAGTGTTATTGGTTTAGCTCAGTCTAAGAAAGATTCAGTCATCATTTCTTTGAAGAAGATTCATCTAATTCATTAAATCACTATGGATATATCCTTATATTTTTGTTTATACTATAAATGTTATGCGTATTCTACTTTTCAAAGGTTTACTTGAATTAAGTTTCTATTTATATTATCTTTTGTCAAACGTGTTGTATTGTGTAAGAGTCGTTCCGGCAGCGCTAATGTTTAATGTCTTGTCTTAAACTTGGACCTGGATAATAACACTTTGTTTATTTAAAAAAAGTGTTATTGTTTTAGCCCAGTTTAAGAAAGATTCAGTCATCATTTCTTTGAAGAAGATTCATCTAATTCATTAAATCGCTATGGATATATCCTTATCGTTTTGTTTATAATATAAATGTTATGCGTATTCTACTTTTCAAAGGTTTACTCGAATTAAGTTTTTATTTATATTATCTTTTGTCAAACGTGTTGTTTTGTGTAAGAGTCGTTCCGGCAGCGCTAATGTTTAATGTCTTGTCTTAGCTTTGGAAGAACCAATACTACTTTGTTTATGTAAAAAAAAGTGTTATTGGTTTAGCCCAGTCTAAGAAAGATTCAGTCATCATTTCTTTGAAGAAGATTCATCTAATTCATTAAATCACTATGGATATATCCTTATATTTTTGTTTATACTATAAATGTTATGCATATTCTACTTTTCAAAGGTTTACTTGAATTAAGTTTCTATTTATATTATCTTTTGTCAAACGTGTTGTATTGTGTAAGAGTCGTTCCGACAGCGCTAATGTTTAATGTCTTGTCTTAAGCTTTGGAAGAACCAATACTACTTTGTTTATGTAAAAAAAAGTGTTATTGGTTTAGCCCAGTCTAAGAAAGATTCAGTCATCATTTCTTTGAAGAAGATTCATCTAATTCATTAAATCGCTATGGATATATCCTTATCGTTTTGTTTATAATATAAATGTTATGCGTATTCTACTTTTCAAAGGTTTACTCGAATTAAGTTTTTATTTATATTATCTTTTGTCAAACGTGTTGTATTGTGTAAGAGTCGTTCCGGCAGCGCTAATGTTTAATGTCTTGTCTTAAGCTTTGGCAGAACCAATACTACTTTGTTTATGTAAAAAAAAGTGTTATTGGTTTAGCCCAGTCTAAGAAAGATTCAGTCATCATTTCTTTGAATAAGATTCATCTAATTCATTAAATCACTATGGATATATCCTTATATTTTTGTTTATACTATAAATGTTATGCATATTCTACTTTTCAAAGGTTTACTTGAATTAAGTTTCTATTTATATTATCTTTTGTCAAACGTGTTGTATTGTGTAAGAGTCGTTCCGGCAGCGCTAATGTTTAATGTCTTGTCTTAAGCTTTGGAAGAACCAATACTACTTTGTTTATGTAAAAAAAAGTGTTATTGGTTTAGCCCAGTCTAAGAAAGATTCAGTCATCATTTCTTTGAAGAAGATTCATCTAATTCATTAAATCACTATGGATATATCCTTATATTTTTGTTTATACTATAAATGTTATGCGTATTCTACTTTTCAAAGGTTTACTTGAATTAAGTTTCTATTTATATTATCTTTTGTCAAACGTGTTGTATTGTGTAAGAGTCGTTCCGGCAGCGCTAATGTTTAATGTCTTGTCTTAAACTATGGCAGCACCAATAACACTTTGTTTATGTAAAAAAAAGTGTTATTGGTTTAGCCCAGTTTAAGAAAGATTCAGTCATCATTTCTTTGAAGAAGATTCATCTAATTCATTAAATCGCTATGGATATATCCTTATCGTTTTGTTTATAATATAAATGTTACATGTTTTCTGGTTAATATTTATAAAATCGATACTTAATTTGTAAACTCACTTGAGAATATTACACGTATAAGATGTTCTAAGCTTGATGCAAGAAATATATTATAGGTACATTGTCTAGCATACTGAAGAAGAATTAATTCTCATCAACATTAAACCTTCACTTAATACAGAAAATTGCTGATTTTTATGTCTCAATACAACAAATAAACTAAATCAAGCAAGAAAAATATGATTTTTTTTTCATTGTTACTAGGCTCCATGAAATAATAAATCTCGAATAAATATATTTTACAGATGTTCTATGTTTTGAGAGTAAACAAAATGAAACTTTGTACATTTAAATTCCAAATTATCTAAAGACGTTGGACAATGACGAATTAACGTCTTCAATATATAATAATGTATAAATTTCGAATTCTGTTACAGTTCAATATTTCTTGTTGAACGTTCAGCGTTCGTCAATCGTTTCAGCAGCACCAATGTCTACAGAAAGGAGCACATGCCTTGACTTAAGCTATGGTTACGACAGGATCACTTCGTTTATTTCAAAGAAACGGTTTTGTTGTAGCCTAGTCTAAGTGAGGAGAAGTCATCGTTAATTCGACCAAGCTCATTAAACATCTGTAATAAAATTAAATCATTGTGAAAATCTGTTTTAGTAAGTTGTTATATAATTTATTAATCGTTTCAGCAACACTTTTGCCTACCGTAAAAAACAGCATAGCATGACTTAACCTGAGCAGCACAAGTGTTAACCTGTGCTATTTGCCTCGGGTAGTAAAGCTAGTGATTTTTTTTCTGATAGACTCTAGTTTATTTAAATGTACTTTATAATATAAACATTAAATTTTAAGTAATTTCTTAGGTTACTCTAGATGAATTTTCTTACTAACATTTATGTATAGGATAAGCTATGGCTATAATTTCATCTTTTTGTTTGACTTGAAAGAAATGATTTTCGAAGCACAGTCTACGGCAGCAGATCTTATTATTTCATTTAAAAAACTCATTAAGCTTATGAAATTATTCTAACTAGAGCTAGTTTTCCTTTTTTTCATTTATTTATTTATTTATTCATAGGAACAAAAACAGAATACTCAATAATCAGAACATACATTAAATTTATGGAATTACACAATTTTGAGCTAGATTACATTCCTAAGCATGTGCACACGGCATGCTCATATCAATTATATATCAATGCAGTCTAGTACTATTCTATATAATAATCAGAAATTAATAAATTACCGCAAATATATAAATTAAAATAAATTGAAATTATGTAACATTAATAATTAAATTATCTAAATAACATTGAATATTTATTACTATTAAACTAATAACAATACATCCATTTGAATTATGAGACCATGATAATAAATGAAATCAAATAATCATAAAATAATACAATTATCGAAAAAAGAGAAAGAATTAAAAGAGAAGAGGATTTAAATTCATAAATTCAGAAATATCTGTCAATAAATTATTAAGTATTTCCAGTCGATCATTGAATCGTAGGTATAATATTCCTTACAATATTTTTAAATTTTGGGAAATTGTGATTGAATATGTTTAATATGTCACTGTGTTTTAAAAGTAAATCGTTGTAAGTACGACAAAATCTAACAATTGGATTATAATATGATGTATTATTACTGTGAACACTGAATACGAAACTATTCAAGTGTGCACGATGATATCTAAATTTTATATTAAAATTAATATATGATAACAAGGCAGAAAATTCTTAGTACTGAGAGCGCCATTATATTTAGCTGATATTTTTAGAAGTGAACCATCTGAATGTGTATTGTATGTTGTTGATTGATAAATAGATGCAAAATAGGAGGAAAAAAGCTCACATATACCTTTATGGTCATGAGATATAAGATAACCGTAGGTCATCGTTTGTGGAATTGGTTTGTTAGATTTTTTTATTATTAACAAAGTTCTAAAAATGTTTTAAGCCATTATCTAGAGTCGATTCAACAGAGGTGACAAATGTTTTGTAGTCCTGATCCATGAGGGTTTTGCATCTGGTGCATAGAAGAGGTGTCATAGTCCCTTGGATTGCTGTATATTTAAACATATCACATATAACATTTATCGAACATTTAAGTATTGTGAATTATCTGAAGTTTTAATTCGTAATATTGTTGTAGCTTAAACACCCGCATAAGAAAAACACTGAGAAGAAAGGCATATCTTGACTTCAACTAATACTACGACGCGATCACTTCCTTTATTTTGCAGAAGTAATTTCGTCGTAGTACAGGCTAAGGAATAAATGATTCATTGTTTGTTTTGGAAGAAACTCTTGGTTTATTTTTCAGAATTAATTTACGGCATGACCTTACTTTTTGTTTATTTGATATATTGTATTAATTCGTTTCGGTAGGACTTTTGTCTGAAGAAAAGAACATATTCCTTGATTTAATTTGTGCTTCGGACAAAATGACTTCGTTTATTTCAAAAAAGTTATTTTTTCGTAGCACAAGATAAGCGAAGAAATCTCATCGTTTGTATCGAAAAGAGTTATTAAGCTGATTATATTATTGTGTTGGACTCTATTGCTGTGTTTCTTAATATTAAGATTTTACTAATTTCACAATTTAGCAACAACATCTGCAGAACGAAACACAAAGAGCAATTAAGAGATGTCTTGACTTAAACTGTGACTACGACAGGTTCATTTCGTTTATTTCATTGAAATGGTACTGTTGCAGTACAGTCTAAGCAAGGCGAAGGCAGCATTTGTTGGGCGGAGATTTATAAATGTACTAAAATAACAGTGAATATGTACTTATTTCATCGTTTACACTACTATTACTAAGCAAGGGTAAGTCATCATTTGTTCGAGGAAGACTCATTTAACCGATTAACTAATTGTGAAGATATGCTTATTTTGTTGTTTATAATAAAAATGTTATGCGTATTCTACTTTCAAAGGTTTACTTGATTTAAGTTTCTATTTAATGTCTTGTGCATCTCTTAAAATTTGGCGCTTAAATTAACATGCAGCTCGAATTTTATCCTTTGATAATGTTGGATATTATTTCCCTTTTTCACTGTAGGAATTATTATATATGTATAATAATTATTATTAAGCTGCTCAGTTCCTTCAACATATCATTTAAAACACGAGTCTTTAACTAGATAATAAGTGTTTAGAGTAACCGAGGCAAACGTTCCGTCGGAGGAATGCGAGTGCATCCAACGCTTGTCGATCGAGAAATGTGTCTCTGAGAGTCGACTCTGCGCTGGCCCCGACGTTCCGTCAGTGCGAACTGCCACGCCAACTGCCGACCGACTACGCACTTTGCCTTTAAAAAAAGTCAAATCAGCGTCTTTTTTTATTTGTGCTGACATATATATATTTATGGGCGGAGTAGGCGGCGGCTGAATCGAATCTATTGATATGAAATTTTGTACATCGGTCGTCTAGAGCGCTTGAATCTAATTATGTGTTTCCTATTTTTTTTTTTTTGTGTTTATGACTTGATCTTGTATTGAAATCAAGAATCCTTCCGTTTCAGGGAATAAGTAACCTAATTTAAATTAAAGAAATAATTGAGGGAGCTTTAGACTATATGGCAATACTTACTATACAGCATTATTATTAAGCTGCTCAGTTCCTTCAACATATCATTTAAAACACAATATCAATTACAATATATTGTAATTGCGCAACGTCATTTGCAAATATTGTTTATCTTATAAAAATGTTTTCTTAAGGATGTCATTCTTGTATTATTAAGATTTTATCTTACTTTAATTTTAGAGAAACTTTTACTTTAATACTTACATGTACATGCTTTTATTTGGGTTTAAGTATAAAAGCGTGTATTTGTAGAATTAAAGTTAAAGTACATACTAATCATCGGCCGTTCGACGACGTTTCAAGATATAACAAGCTATTAAGTCGATTAATTGATAATATTTTTGTTTTTGATCATTATCATTCATAATTTAAAGATTATCACTTGTATAATGATTTAGACGACTTAAATGATTTTCATGTGTGTATTTGTAACGTTTTAGTATCTTTAAATATTTATTAGTAATACATATATATTAAGTATAAGTATTAATGTCTAAATATTTGTACGAAAGTTTTTGAAATTTCTCTCAGAATGGGTTGTATAGAGGAAATGGCACGTTGTTCTATTTATTTATTATGATCTGACTTTGTTGGATGTACTCGATTCTGATTTTTAAACATTACATTGGTGGAATTCTAGTGATGGTATGGCTTACAATGGCTAAAGAACACTTAGTTCATTGTAATTGAAAAATATTTCCTCCCCTTCCTTTGGAAGTAGAAAAGGTCGGGTCGGCGGTGGCTCAATCGCATCTATTTATTTTAACAATTTTTGTAATCTCATATTGTCAAGTTGCAATAAAAATAATAAGAAATTTTTGCTAAATATAAAAAAAACAGCGTAAGTGAATAGATTCGGTTGGAGGGGTGTTGGGCGGCCATCTTTATTATAAGATATAATATGTAATAAATATTTATATGTTTGTCTAATAAATATAAATAATACTTATTGTCTTTCCTAAAGCTGAATTATGATATTAGTTTGAATATATGAAATCAAAACATTTATAATCTGTATATCAAGAATAAAAAATGTACAACAGGGCGACCTCGTTACCTCACTTCGGTCACAGTCATCGTAAGGTACGATTTATTAAATAGAATAAGGTCTTTACGATGACTTCGATTGAAATGACCATCTCATCGATAGAAGGCGGCACGAAGAATCTAATCAACTTGATTCTGCAATTAATATCGTAATTAGTCAGCTGATTAAGTTATTATAAGCTATACGAAATGTTCAAATAGGCTTTGTTCGATCATTTAATCTTGTATATCACATTTTTTATTTATAACTTTTTCATGATTTAAAAGGTTGCGTTGATAATATTTAATTATGATATCTGCTTATTATTTGTGTTTTTAAATTTACTTTATTTAAATTTCCTTTTTAATAAATCTTGTTAAATCTTATTCGTTTGTTGTATATTGTGTACTGATCGTTTCAGCAGCACTAGTGCCTCCTGCCTTGATTTAAGCTATGGCTACCACAAGATGACTTCGTTTATTTCAAGGAAGTGATTTTGTTATAGCCTAGTCTAAGCAAGGGTAAGTCATCATTTGTTCGAGGAAGACTCATTTAATTGATTAACTAATTGTGAATATATGCTTATTTTGTTGTTTATAATATAAATGTTATGCGTATTCTACTTTTCAAAGGTTTACTCGAATTAAGTTTTTATTTATATTATCTTTTGTCAAAAGTGTTGTATTGTGTAAGAGTCGTTCCGGCAGCGCTAATGTTTAATGTCTTGTCTTAAACTATGGCAGCACCAATACAACTTTGTTTATGTAAAAAAAAGTGTTATTGGTTTAGCCCAGTCTAAGAAAGATTCAGTCATCATTTATTTGAAGAAGATTCATCTAATTCATTAAATCGCTATGGATATATCCTTATCGTTTTGTTTATAATATAAATGTTATGCGTATTCTACTTTTCAAAGGTTTACTTGAATTAAGTTTCTATTTATATTATCTTTTGTCAAACGTGTTGTATTGTGTAAGAGTCGTTCCGGCAGCGCTAATGTTTAATGTCTTGTCTTAAACTATGGCAACACCAATAACACTTTGTTTATGTAAAAAAAAGTGTTATTGGTTTAGCCCAGTCTAAGAAAGATTCAGTCATCATTTCTTTGAAGAAGATTCATCTAATTCATTAAATCGCTATGGATATATCCTTATCGTTTTGTTTATAATATAAATGTTATGCGTATTCTACTTTTCAAAGGTTTACTCGAATTAAGTTTTTATTTATATTATCTTTTGTCAAACGTGTTGTATTGTGTAAGAGTCGTTCCGGCAGCGCTAATGTTTAATATCTTGTCTTAAGCTTTGGCAGTACCAATACTACTTTGTTTATGTAAAAAAAGTGTTATTGGTTTAGCCCAGTCTAAGAAAGATTCAGTCATCATTTCTTTGAAGAAGATTCATCTAATTCATTAAATCACTATGGATATATCCTTATATTTTTGTTTATACTATAAATGTTATGCGTATTCTACTTTTCAAAGGTTTACTCGAATTAAGTTTTTATTTATATTATCTTTTGTCAAACGTGTTGTATTGTGTAAGAGTCGTTCCGGCAGCGCTAATGTTTAATGTCTTGTCTTAAACTATGGCAACACCAATAACACTTTGTTTATGTAAAAAAAAGTGTTATTGGTTTAGCCCAGTCTAAGAAAGATTCAGTCATAATTTCTTTGAAGAAGATTCATCTAATTCATTCAATCGCTATGGATATATCCTTATCGTTTTGTTTATAATATAAATGTTATGCGTATTCTACTTTTCAAAGGTTTACTCGAATTAAGTTTTATTTATATTATCTTTTGTCAAACGTGTTGTATTGTGTAAGAGTCGTTCCGGCAGTGCTAATGTTTAATATCTTGTCTTAAGCTTTGGCAGTACTAATACTACTTTGTTTATGTAAAAAAAAGTGTTATTGGTTTAGCCCAGTCTAAGAAAGATTCAGTCATCATTTCTTTGAAGAAGATTAATCTAATTCATTAAATCACTGTGGATATATCCTTATATTTTTGTTTATACTATAAATGTTATGCATATTCTACTTTTCAAAGGTTTACTTGAATTAAGTTTCTATTTATATTATCTTTTGTCAAACGTGTTGTATTGTGTAAGAGTCGTTCCGGCAGCGCTAATGTTTAATGTCTTGTCTTAAACTATGGCAACACCAATAACACTTTGTTTATGTAAAAAAAAGTGTTATTGGTTTAGCCCAGTCTAAGATAGATTCAGTCATCATTTCTTTGAAGAAGATTCATCTAATTCATTAAATCACTATGGATATATCCTTATATTTTTGTTTATACTATAAATGTTATGCATATTCTACTTTTCAAAGGTTTACTTGAATTAAGTTTCTATTTATATTATCTTTTGTCAAACGTGTTGTATTGTGTAAGAGTCGTTCCGGCAGCGCTAATGTTTAATGTCTTGTCTTAAACTATGGCAACACCAATAACACTTCGTTTATGTAAAAAAAAGTGTTATTGGTTTAGCCCAGTCTAAGAAAGATTCAGTCATCATTTCTTTGAAGAAGATTCATCTAATTCATTAAATCGCTATGGATATATCCTTATCGTTTTGTTTATAATATAAATGTTATGCGTATTATACTTTTCAAAGGTTTACTCGAATTAAGTTTTTATTTATATTATCTTTTGTCAAACGTGTTGTATTGTGTAAGTCGTTCCGGCAGCGCTAATGTTTAATGTCTTGTCTTAAACTTGGACCTGGATAATACCACTTTGTTTATTTAAAAAAAGTGTTATTGTTTTAGCCCAGTTTAAGAAAGATTCAGTCATCATTTCTTTGAAGAAGATTCATCTAATTCATTAAATCGCTATGGATATATCCTTATCGTTTTGTTTATAATATAAATGTTATGCGTATTCTACTTTTCAAAGGTTTACTTGAATTAAGTTTCTATTTATATTATCTTTTTCAAACGTATTGTATTGTGTAAGAGTCGTTCCGGCAGCGCTAATGTTTAATGTCTTGTCTTAAACTACGGCAACACCAATATCACTTTGTTTATTTAAAAAAAAGTGTTATTGTTTTAGCCCAGTCTAAGAAAGATTCAGTCATCATTTCTTTGAAGAAGATTCATCTAATTCATTCAATCGCTATGTATATATCCTCATCTTTTTATTTATAATATAAATGTTACATGTTTTCTGGTTAATATTTATAAAATCGATACTTAATTTGTAAACTCACTTGAGAATATTACACGTATAAGATGTTCTAAGCTTGATGCAAGAAATATATTATAGGTACATTGTCTAGCATACTGAAGAAGAATTAATTCTCATCAACATTAAACCTTCACTTAATATTCCTTTCCATAAAATTAACCATCACTAAATACAGAAAATTGCTGATTTTTATGTCTCAATACAACAAATAAACTAAATCAAGCAAGAAAAATATGATTTTTTTTTCATTGTTACTAGGCTCCATGAAATAATAAATCTCGAATAAATATATTTTACAGATGTTCTATGTTTTGAGAGTAAACAAAATGAAACTTTGTACATTTAAATTCCAAATTATCTAAAGACGTTGGACAATGACGAATTAACGTCTTCAATATATAATAATGTATAAATTTCGAATTCTGTTACAGTTCAATATTTCTTGTTGAACGTTCAGCGTTCGTCAATCGTTTCAGCAGCACCAATGTCTACAGAAAGGAGCACATGCCTTGACTTAAGCTATGGTTACGACAGGATCACTTCGTTTATTTCAAAGAAACGGTTTTGTTGTAGCCTAGTCTAAGTGAGGAGAAGTCATCGTTAATTCGAGCAAGCTCATTAAACATCTGTAATAAAATTAAATCATTGTGAATATCTGTTTTAGTAAGTCAGTTTGTTATATAATTTATTAATCGTTTCAGCAACACTTTTGCCTACCGTAAAAAACAGCATAGCATGACTTAACCTGAGCAGCACAAGTGTTAACCTGTGCTATTTGCCTCGGGTAGTAAAGCTAGTGATTTTTTTTCTGATAGACTCTAGTTTATTATATATATGTTTTCTTAAGGATGTCATTCTTGTATTATTAAGATTTTATCTTACTTTAATTTTAGAGAAACTTTTACTTTAATACTTACATGTACATGCTTTTATTTGGGTTTAAGTATAAAAGCGTGTATTTGTAGAATTAAAGTTAAAGTACATACTAATCATCGGCCGTTCGACGACGTTTCAAGATATAACAAGCTATTAAGTCGATTAATTGATAATATTTTTGTTTTTGATCATTATCTTTCATAATTTAAAGATTATCACTTGTATAATGATTTAGACGACTTAAATGATTTTCATGTGTGTATTTGTAACGTTTTAGTATCTTTAAATATTTATTAGTAATACATATATATTAAGTATAAGTATTAATGTCTAAATATTTGTACGAAAGTTTTTGAAATTTCTCTCAGAATGGGTTGTATAGAGGAAATGGCACGTTGTTCTATTTATTTATTATGATCTGACTTTGTTGGATGTACTCGATTCTGATTTTTAAACATTACATTGGTGGAATTCTAGTGATGGTATGGCTTACAATGGCTAAAGAACACTTAGTTCATTGTAATTGAAAAATATTTCCTCCCCTTCCTTTGGAAGTAGAAAAGGTCGGGTCGGCGGTGGCTCAATCGCATCTATTTATTTTAACAATTTTTGTAATCTCATATTGTCAAGTTGCAATAAAAATAATAAGAAATTTTTGCTAAATATAAAAAAAACAGCGTAAGTGAATAGATTCGGTTGGAGGGGTGTTGGGCGGCCATCTTTGTTATAAGATATAATATGTAATAAATATTTATATGTTTGTCTAATAAATATAAATAATACTTATTGTCTTTCCTAAAGCTGAATTATGATATTAGTTTGAATATATGAAATCAAAACATTTATAATCTATATATCAAGAATAAAAATGTACAACAGGGCGACCTCGTTACCTCACTTCGGTCACAGTCATCGTAAGGTACGATTTATTAAATAGAATAAGGTCTTTACGATGACTTCGATTGAAATGACGGCACGAAGAATCTAATCAACTTGATTCTGCAATTAATATCGTAATTAGTCAGCTGATTAAGTTATTATAAGCTATACGAAATGTTCAAATAGGCTTTGTTCGATCATTTACTCTTGTATATTACATTTTTTATTTATAACTTTTTCACGATTTAAAAGGTTGCGTTGATAATATTTAATTGTGATATCTGCTTATTATTTGTGTTTTTAAATTTACTTTATTTAAATTTCCTTTTTAATAAATCTTGTTAAATCTTATTCGTTTGTTGTATATTGTGTACTGATCGTTTCAGCAGCACTAGTGCCTCCTGCCTTGATTTAAGCTATGGCTACCACAAGATGACTTCGTTTATTTCAAGGAAGTGATTTTGTTATAGCCTAGTCTAAGCAAGGGTAAGTCATCATTTGTTCGAGGAAGACTCATTTAATTGATTAACTAATTGTGAATATATGCTTATTTTGTTGTTTATAATATAAATGTTATGCGTATTCTACTTTTCAAAGGTTTACTCGAATTAAGTTTTTATTTATATTATCTTTTGTCAAACGTGTTGTATTGTGTAAGAGTCGTTCCGGCAGCGCTAATGTTTAATATCTTGTCTTAAGCTTTGGCAGTACCAATACTACTTTGTTTATGTAAAAAAAAGTGTTATTGGTTTAGCCCAGTCTAAGAAAGATTCAGTCATCATTTCTTTGAAGAAGATTCATCTAATTCATTAAATCGCTATGGATATATCCTTATCGTTTTGTTTATAATATAAATGTTATGCGTATTCTACTTTTCAAAGGTTTACTCGAATTAAGTTTTTATTTATATTATCTTTTGTCAAACGTGTTGTATTGTGTAAGAGTCGTTCCGGCAGCGCTAATGTTTAATGTCTTGTCTTAAACTTGGACCTGGATAATACCACTTTGTTTATTTAAAAAAAGTGTTATTGTTTTAGCCCAGTTTAAGAAAGATTCAGTCATCATTTCTTTGAAGAAGATTCATCTAATTCATTAAATCGCTATAGATATATCCTCATCTTTTTGTTTATAATATAAATGTTACATGTTTTCTGGTTAATATTTATAAAATCGATACTTAATTTGTAAACTCACTTGAGAATATTACACGTATAAGATGTTCTAAGCTTGATGCAAGAAATATATTATAGGTACATTGTCTAGCATAATGAAGTAGAATTAATTCTCATCAACATTAAACCTTCACTTAATATTCCTTTCCATAAAATTAACCATCACTAAATACAGAAAATTGCTGATTTTTATGTCTCAATACAACAAATAAACTAAATCAAGCAAGAAAAATATGATTTTTTTTTCATTGTTACTAGGCTCCATGAAATAATAAATCTCGAATAAATATATTTTACAGATGTTCTATGTTTTGAGAGTAAACAAAATGAAACTTTGTACATTTAAATTCCAAATTATCTAAAGACGTTGGACAATGACGAATTAACGTCTTCAATATATAATAATGTATAAATTTCGAATTCTGTTACAGTTCAATATTTCTTGTTGAACGTTCAGTGTTCGTCAATCGTTTCAGCAGCACCAATGTCTACAGAAAGGAGCACATGCCTTGACTTATGCTATGGTTACGACAAGATTACTTTGCCTACCACAAAATGACTTCGTTTATTTCAAAGAAGTTATTTTTTCATAGCACAAGTTAAACGAAGAAATCTCATCGTTTGTTTCGAAAAGAGTTATTAAGCTGATTATATTATTGTGATGAGCTCTATTTCTGTGTTTCTTAATATTAAGATTTTACTAATTTCACGAGTTATAGAGGACCTCGTATGAAGTACCACATGCAAGACAAAGATTTAGAAAGACGTGTCTTTCCTTAAACTTGCATATTGTTTTGCACGACTAAATCACTTCGTTTGAATTTAAGGAAGGGATTCTTTCTTGCTATTGTCTGTGCAAGGAGGTCTCATCGTTTGTTTTTTAACTTGACTTATAATATTATGTTAGAAATAAACATCAGCAGGAAGAAACAAAAAGCCGAAGAAATATCTCGACTTAAATTGGCTATGGTACTTCGTTTGACTTCGTAGCATATTATATTCAATTTTTTTGTAGCATAGTGAGCGAGGAGAAATTTATCGTTTGTATATATATAATTTAGTAAGACTTACATAGGTTTTTTGATTACTCGTATTCTTTTATTACGTTACATTTAAAAACAAGAGGATACTAAATCTAAACCGCAATAAATAAGTAAAGATAAAGGTAAAGATTTATGTTAATTCACATAAATTTACTTTTACTACACCTTTAGAGATATACATATATTTTCTTTTTATATAAATAAATAATAATTAAAATAAAAAAGAAATATGTATTAGTATAAATAAATATAACTTTTCCCACACTCACAAATTTAAATATTTACAATTAAATTTTTTTAATAAAATAAACTTGTTAAACTATGATAAGGGGTGACTCGCCTATTTCAAGCGACTTAATCGTGTAGTTTTTATGTCACCTCATCATTTTTTCATAACGCGCCAAAAGCATAACTCAATAAATATATAATGCAATTAAAATGTAAATGTTCGTAACAGTTTCCAGGCAAAGAACACTGTCATAGCAACAGGAGGCTACCCTCGGATGTATTTTTCCTGCACCGCTGCGCACACCTGCACGGGAGATGGTTGCGCCATGGCTGCCCGGGCCGGCATTCCACTACAAGACTTGGAGTTTATACAGTTTCACCCAACAGGTATAACTTGACGTTGATTTATTTTTTATGATGTCTTTCTTATTTTGCTACTTGAACTGTATTTGTATGTATGTCGGTGTAACTCCGTGATTTTCGCTACTAGGGTCCGTAGGCTATATTAAATGGAAAAAAATCGTATGCTCTTTTATTTTGCAAAATAAGAATGATTCATTGTGAAATTTGTGTAAATATTGATACTACAAAAATTTGATCATGATAAGAGTAAAATCAATGAATAGTAAGAACTATTTTATTATATGTTTATTATTGAAATACTTGCAATTTTGGTTCTTTTTTGTATTATTTTATCCAGTCAATTGTATTTTGTAATTTTTTTTAATTTTGTTAAACTTTTTTTAAAGCTATTTTATAATTAACTTCTCGAACTATATATTTAATTATTTCATAAAAAAAAGTTTAGCATAAATATAATATTAATGACGAAGTAGGGTAGGGTACATAAAAATATTTTTGTCGTTGTCAGGCATGTATGGGTCTGGATGTTTAATGACGGAAGGCTGTCGTGGCGAAGGTGGATACATCGTTAATAGTGAAGGAGAACGGTTTATGGAACGATATGCTCCAAAAGCTAAAGATTTAGCAAGTCGAGATGTTGTTTCAAGATCTATCGCAACTGAGATACGACAAGGTAATACAATCAAAATCAAAATATACTTTATTCAAGTAGGCTTTTACATGCACTTTTGAATCGTCATTTTACAAACTATATGAGGATAAATAAAGGTACCACCGGTTTCGAATGCAGTTTCTACAGAGAAGAACCGACAAGAATACAGTCATGTTAGTTAAATACAATTATATATGTATGTTATGTCTCCTGCCTGGAAGTCGACAAGCATTAATTCCACGCTTTTTTATCATCTATATAAACTTGTATTGAATAATATGTCTTCTTTACCAATGTATTTTTTACAAATGATTTGAATTTATGAATAAATTATAAAAAGTATATAATACAAAAAAAACTGGCGAACTGGTTGGTTCGTAGTACCTTGTTTCATTTCTGTAGATGTTCAGGGCAAAAACCAGCAGTCGCCTTTAAATAATAGTTATGAAAATTTGTTACCAAATCTTGTAAGGTTTTTTTTTCGTTCTGTGAATAGGATTGCAATAAGTAGGGGTTTTTTTATTGATATAGGTAAAGTTACTAAATGTTGGTTTATGTTTAACAGTTCCTAAGACTTTTACAGCTCAAACAATATATCTTCCACAGTTAAATAATAATAACGGTAGGCGACCTGACGAATAATACTGACCATTATTTACGTCATCAATGCTGCACTAATCTCGGGAATTACGAATATATTTTGTACTTTTAATTACATTGGCTCACTCACGCTATAAACCAGTAGATAAAATTACTATAACTAATAAGGTAGCACCTACTTTTTTTATCTCGTCGGAAAAATGCTTTACGCATTAAGTAACGGAGTATAGAACTCGCCGGTGCTCAGGACACCTGGTGCGCCCTAATACCCTCGAGACACCCACTAAAAATCCAGCGGTTTCGCATACCGAGACAAACTTGCACAAAGCCACTGTATTCTTGTTTACTTGATGGTTAACCAAATAAACAAGTATTTAGCGATAATTTTTGACATTACGTTTTTCAGGTCGAGGCGTCGGACCGAAGAAAGACCACGTATACCTTCAACTCCATCACCTTCCTCCAGAAGTAATTCGAGAAAGGCTTCCCGGTATTTCTGAGACGGCATGGACATTTACGGGAGCTGATGTTTACACGCAACCTGTTCCTATCGTACCAACAGTTCATTATACGATGGGTGGCATACCAATTAATTACAAAGGAGAGGTACAAAGATTGTTAAAGTTGAGGTTAAAAAGAAAAAAATAAAATTCACAATTATTTTAATGAATTAGCTACTCTGTCCGGTTTTAATATATATTTTTTTACAAACATGTCTTTTCTGCTTTGTAATATTCGTACAGATGTTGAAATTTAATGTATAAAAATATTTTTGTACATCCAATGTAAAACATTTTAATAATTACTCTTGTCTATCAGTCACGGGCTTTATTCCAAAATGTACTTAACAAAAACAGTTGAATGTGGTTCACAAGGAGTCGAGTTTCGCAATAACGAATTAATATTTTTGGACAAGCTCCAAAAATTAGGGATTCAAATTAGATTTTAGAAATGTTGTAACTTTCAGTAGACTAGACAAGGTGAAATCGACAAAGTGATTCCGAATCCTTGTCAATCTTGGAATAAATCGAATACATAATATTATGTTTATACATTTTGGTTTTAACTATAAAATAAATTGCTAAATGGCTTCGCCTGTGCACGCTGACCCACTAATTCTTCTTATTATTATTCCATTTCGCTCCAGACTACTTCGACTGTAATTTGACTGTTATTTTTTTCCAATAGATTTCATTGTCATGACCTTTTTTTAACAATACGATGTATAATTTCAGGCGTTAATTCACGATAATGGATGTGACAAGGTTGTTTGTGGTCTACATTCTGCCGGGGAAGCTGTAAGCAACTGCCATGGTGCTAACCGGTTGGGAGCAAATTCTATACTAGATGTGGTTGTTTTCGGCAAAGCAATCGGTTTAAACATAGCTAAAATATATAAGCCCGGTGCAAAACAACCAGACTTAAAGAAAGTAAGAGCTTTAACTACATTTGTTAAATATAGTATTCAGATATTCTTTACCAAATGGTAATAGTTTATACAAAGTATTTAGTTACATAGATGGTGAAAGGGTACCACCATATGATGATGGTACCAGCGGACGTGCCTTCCTACTATAACAAAACAATAATAAAAAATATTTTCAGAGCATTTTCGACTCCGCCCTTGACAATCTGAATAAGGTGCGAAATTTAGGCGGTTCTACATCTGTACACGAATTGCGAGAATTAATGAGGTCCACTATGCAAAACAAATGTGGTGTGTTCAGAGACCAAAAACTACTTAGTGAAGGTAATATATTTGTAATTGTATTGTATGCTTGGGAAGGATTTAAATGATTTAGAAACATAATCTATAATACAAACTATGATATGCCAATATAAAAATAATATTTTGTTGCATATCATGTTTAAACTAATTTAGTCAAGATTGTAATATTCTTTATCATTTTAATTGTCATGGATAAAAAAGTGTGCATAGTTTCAAACTAATTTAATCATCATCAGACCATTTGCAAAAAACCGCACTAAAATCAGAAAATTTATAACCTTTTTAGTAATATGTATTGTCTGTGTTTTACTATTATTAGTCGGAAAGATTTTAAAACTATACAGGTGACTACAAATATTGAAAGAAATCTAGTATAACTAAATTCTATCTATTTATCAACATTAAAAACGAGTAAACGTTTTTGTAGCGATTAAAAAAAGGGACGCTTAAAACGCTAAAAATAAATATATAAAATTTCTACCAGAAGGTCAGAGTTCGCTATTACACTGTTTAAATTTAGAATATTGACAAGCTTAAATTTTATGTTCTTGATTTAATTCAATATTTGTCTATACCCATTCCTCCCCCCCCTCCCCATGAGAAACAAAAACTACTGTAGTAGTACAAACTATATTATGAAAAAACAACTACTGTTAGAGATAGATGAGAGAGAACACTTCAATGGCAATTTTTTTCTAAATAGCATTCATTAAAAAGAAGTAGCATTACTGTTGCTCGTTGACGCTCATAAATTTACCACCGATTCCAAAAGAAATATGATTAGCATGATTATTGTTTTTATCCCATGGAATCGTTCTCGAAGAAGGTTGATGGTATGTATCCCTAGTAGTATATAAAATATACAGAATGGCCTTAAGTTGATGGTGCCATGTTGACATCACAAGCATATGCATTTGCAAAAACTTATTCCCATCTTTAAACATGAAATCTTCATTACCTTTCAGCAAACACTGAGATACAGAAATGGTATAAGATGTTCGAAGACATACGTGTAACAGATCAACGGCTTAACTGGAATTCCGATCTGATTGAGACTTTGGAACTTCAGAACATGCTCCAGACTGCTGTTCAAGTTGTAGCTTGTGCTCTCAATCGTAAGGAGAGTCGCGGCGCCCATTTTAGAGATGACTTTCCGAAACGAATTGATGAAATGGATTATAGCAAGCCTACTAAGGGACAGGTGAAAATGCAACCTCAGAAATCATTAGCGTCATAATTATTTAGATAATATTAGTCTACTGCTACACATAGACCTTTCTCAAACTACGCCAAATAATGAAGTCTTGCTGGTCACCCCCTCTAGTCCCGCCAATTTTTTCAGATCATCATTCCACCTGAGTGGAGGACGTTCTTCACTGCGTTAGCCGATACACGGTCTCTTTTCTAACATTGACCTGCAAACAACGGTTGCCGGACAATCCACATACATTTACATTACATTAACAGCCTGTAAATTTCCCATTGCTGGGCTAAGGCCTCCTCTCCCTCTGAGAAGGTTTGGAGCATATTCCACCACGCTGTTCCAATGCGGGTTGGTGGAATATAAATGTGGCAGAATTTCGTTGAAATTAGACACATGCATGTTTCCTCAGGATGTTTTCCTTCACCGCCGAGAACGAGATGAATTATAAACACAAATTAAGCACATGAAGATTCAGTGGTGCCTGCCTGGGTTTGAACCCGAAATCATCGGTTAAGATGCACGCGTTCTAACCACTGGGCCATCTCTGCTCTCACATACATTTACATACATCATATCTTAACATAGGGACACACGATACTGCATGATACTGGCACAATAGAATAAATCTATTACATTTAAAATATTTTATGTTTTTATTTTATAGGTAGGCAGACGGGACGGTGCAAATGAATGATCACCACCGCCCGTGGACAATAGATAAAAAATCATGCAATAGTTAAATAACTTGTCTGCTGTATATTATATTATATAGATTACTAGTTGACCAGCCCCATTCGTTGTTCGACATAAAAAGTAACTATCCTTCCTTGGAGTTCAAGCTTCCTTTAAACCAAATTTGATCAAATTCGGTTCAGTATTTTGATCGTGAAAGAGCAACAAGCCAGACAGACAGAGTTAAATTCGCATTTATAATATTAGTATAGATGGATTTTTTATCGTTTTTTTTTTATTGTTATAGACACCGAAACCAATCAACCAACATTGGAGGAAACACAGCCTGTCAAGAGTCGATTTAAAAACTGGGAAAGTCGATATAACCTACCGGCGAGTTATTGATAAGACATTGGACAATGAAGTTGAAACCATCCCACCAGTACCGAGAGTGTATTAATTTTTAAATAAACCTTTCAATGTTATTTAAATAATTAATGTTATTTTCAAATATTTAAATATAAATGTTTTACTGAAAAATGTTTTTTTTTTTTTGCAAATGCTGTATTTAGTAGTTTATTTTTTGTGTATTGTAACAATCAAGAAAAATTATGATACCTTATTTGATTTATGAAGTTCACAACAACAGTATTGATTTCAATATTCCAAACTCCGTGCAATTTATAGTATACCGATTATAGATTTTCGAATATCCAATTACTTGTGCACATACAATATAACAAATTTCCATGTAATGGTTTAATTGTGTGGTTATAATTAATAAATAATAAACAGGAATTATTTTTATATGATTTCCACAGACTAAACGACCGTTGTTTTGTTTAATTATTTTTTTTAAGGTTAGAGTTATAGTTAGTTTTATTTATGTATTGATCGCTTTCATATAGGTAACGCAAAGCTGTCTGTAGTCAGTACCAGATTACGTGATAAATTAACATCTACTCAAACAGTTTCATTGTGGCAATCAACATTGTGGCTTTGATGATATGAAAGTATGTTATAGAGTTTTAGACATGCGTTAGATACGAATTAAAGTTACAAATTTACTTAATAAAACTATGAGATCTAAAAGAATATGATGAACATATAAGCCCTACAATTCAGTTATAAATATTACTTATATCATGAATGGAATTTCTTGGCAGTATTATGTAGTCTACAGCTTTAAAATAGATATAATGAGGACCTTAAAATCACTTTTACTATATTAGAGAAGAGTAGCTCGACAGAAGCACCAAAAGTTGTATTTTTCTTTTTTTTTTTAAGTTATAGGTGGCAAACGAGCATAAGGGTCACCTGATGGAAAGTGACTACCACTGCCCATGGACATCTACAACACCGGGGGGCTTGCAGGTGCGTTGCCGGCCCGTCAGGAATAAGTACGCTCTTTTCTTGAAGGTTCCCAAGTCGTCTCGGTTCGGAAAAACCACCGGCGAAATACACCTTTAAATTATAGTCAACGTTTGCATTAGGCTTGCACAAGATATTTAATATGTGTATAAGAGTTTTTAGACTACCTTGTATTACCATTACAACAATTACGTCTGTACAATAAATTTAATAATCATATTGACATTAGATTTTATCACTCTCGATTTATTGTTTTAATTCAAAAATTTTAATTTCATTATAACGTCCACCATATTGGATTGAATGTGGCAGCAATTCATGAATCGTGCATTGTCATGGAGACTAAATACGTGTGCCAACTTTTAGCTCCATAGCTTTAGTGGAAGTGGGTGTAGTATTGATTGCAAGATTCCAGGACATATGTACATACATTCATACATACAAGCGCAATTAAATAAAAGATTTTAATAAAAAAATTAACACTAAATGTTTTTTTTGTAGTACCAAATATAAATAAAAATATTTTAAGTTTAATTAAATCAGTTTTATTTTTTAATAATTTTCGAATAACAGTCAAAAGCAATACAAATAATTCTAATATCCTATCCATTTTTATGAGATTTATGATTAAACCTAGTATGATTAACCTAGTTAACCAATAATTCAATCAAATCGACTTGACGACATTTTTTTCTAGTAAATATTTAGATTTTTTTTTTAAATTGGATATATATTTTTTTCTTTGTGAACCGATATTAATAAAACGAACAAACACTACGCTGTATGTTACCCCACGGTTACTACACTACAGATTTCGAACACTTACGATTTTATTATATAAATAGATTATCAAACTTTTATAAAATGTTTAAATTTAGTATGTTTTAATATTTAGTATAAGAACTAATTGTGGTATAATAATATAAATAAAAGAAAAAAAGGTTAAAACTAACTGTCTATTTTATTGTATACAAAATATAAATAAAAATATTGTAAGTTTAATTGAATCAGTTTTATTTTATAATCATTTGTTAACTATAACTAACATCGAAAGAAATAAAAAACAATTCTGTTATCCTATCTATTTTTTATGAGATTTATGATTGATCTTATTTTTAAGTTAATGTTTAATCTTACTTCGCTCGGTTTGGCGCCATCTATTAGAATATTTGGGCGTAACCTCGTTACCTCGCTTAACCCTTAGTTCACGGGCTTGCCGTTTTTGTCGATTTTGTAAGTGTGTGCGTGCGATTCTCAAGGGCACTTAGCTCTTGTAGTCCTCTTAAGGAATAAAATTTATGATTGTAATTTTAAAAATAAATCGTATATGCAGTATATATTAATATGTTTCAAGTAGTTTATGTTTTAATAATATGACTCACATACTCTTGCACAAAATTTCTGTTGTAAACTTTTCTTCAAAACATGCTCGACAAATATGTGCTACTAGCGACATCTATATATTTTCGCTTGACCTACAATGACAATATGTTCAAATGCATAACAACAAACTTATTCCTTTATTATTAGTTAATATTTATGTACATAAAATTAAGTTTTAATATGTACTGATTTACTTAAGTTTTAATATATAAACTTATTCACTAATACTTAATTTAGTTAAGTATTAGTAGATAAGGTTATATATACCAAGTTAATGCACGTAGAAATATTTGTTAGCAGCGACATCTATATATTTTCCCTAGACTTACGATGACTAAAGGCTATCAAGCGTGACTACAACGTGGTTCCTCGATTACACGTAAAGTGGTACCTTCCAGTAAGTTCCATCTTATTATTGAAAAATAAAATATTCGAGCTATTGGCTAATTTAATAATTATTTCATCAAAAACATACAAAATCGTTTCAAGTGACAAAAATAACATTATGTTTATTAGTAATAATTAGAACGCCATCTATGTTCTACGAGTTGAACTTTTAAGTTTTCAGGGTGATTACATTTTTGCTATCCTGTATTATTTACATAGTTTGTCATAATTATTTTATACTTTATGTTTTTGATATTTCAATATTATTGTTTTTGTGTAATATTTGTTTATCTTATATAATTATACCGACATGTTGACATTTGACGTGACCCGTCACAGCCACGAAGTGAAACCCTACCTTGAATATGAATGGTACACTTATTTAGAAAAAAATATGTTTTTCACAGACACCCACTTGGAATAAAGTTGTTTTTGCTATATATTACGTATTAAATTACAGACACGTAGAAATATTTGAAAATAATTAAATGACAAGAAAAATAATAATTATTAAAAATTATATTTGAAGTAATCTTATATATAAAAATAAGTGGCATTTTTCGTTGTCACTTTATAACTCAAGAACGGGCTCATCTATCCAAACCAAATTTTCAGGGTTTATTCGGACTATTTAGCAGATGGTTTATGTGAAGTTTGCACAAAATCGGTCGAGTGTTTCATTCATTCATATCATTTATCACATTTTTTGTAACAAATGATTTCAATAAATGGCGGGTCAATTTTTTTTTTAGACTGGGAATTGTCTGTCAGATTAAAAGTATCAAATAAAAATGAGTACACTCATCCACCAGTTTCAATAGGTAAAACGTCTTAATTCAATTTATTATTTCCAAATAACCCATGGCATTAAATACTGGCATGTAACACAATTTCTTATTTTAAAAATGATTAGAAATAATACAAAAATCAGTTAGAACATCGATTCATTTCTTTAAAAAATATATTACTTAATTGCTATTTAAAAACTAAAATCATATAAATATTTATTTACGTTTGTCGATTTAAAAGTAGCGTGTACTTTCAATTTTTAAATTTTACTCAGTTTTTTAGTGCGCTGTCGGTGTTTCATGTAGTTAGCAGGCTTTATTTGAATTAAATTGTCAAACGCACATTTACACAAACGGTAAGTTTTGAACTGTTGAAGTGATTACTTGTATGTGTGTTTCTTAATTTGAATAAAACATATTGCTGTGTATTTTATTATTTTGTAATGGATTATTTTATTGACATTTTGTTGGTTGTTTTCCCGCAAAGAATTGATTTAGTAGTCAATACCAACTCCTTTTGTATTTTTATTTTTACGCGAAACTGAATCGATATCTTGCGGGAAAATAACCACCAATATTTCATCCCGTATATTTCCAGACACACATGTATAAATATTGATACACCACTATTAATGTAGCAATTTGTTTTCAATTTCATTTTTTCTTTTGTATATGAAGGATGAAGGATCAATGCCACGAGCCAGACGAGCAAATAAGGTCGGCGAACGCGTAATACAAATTATGTGACATCACAAAGATGATCACAGACTGCAGATGAACGCACACAAGATGCAATTTCGTGAACGTAGTGCACGAAATAGATCTGCTGCCTCTGTGCCTGTACTGAATCTTCCACGGCGATCACGAATACGTCGTGCTACTTTCACTGAAACGATGTGTGCTGCTTTTAATTATAACAGTCAGATTGATAATAGTATGTACGGATACATTGGAATGATGTATGTAATATGTCCACATTGTGATGCGGCAAAATTTTCAGCTGAAACGCCCGGCATGTGTTGTGCTAATGGCAAAGTTAGATTGCCAGCATTAGAAATTCCACCCGAACCATTATATTCATTAATATTTGGGACATCTCAAACATCGAAGCATTTTTTGAGTCATATTCAACAATACAATTCGGCATTTCAAATTACTTCTTTTGGTGCTACTAAAATTATTAGAGATAATTTCATGCCGACGTTTAAGGTAAATACTTCAACTGGATTGTCCCATATTTGTATCAATCTTAATCATAAAGTATTCGATAGTTTTAAAAATTCTTATCCAACAACCTAAAATTGCATACATGTTACAGATTCAGGGCCAGATTTATCATCAAGTTGGTTCGTTATTGCCGTACCCCGACGCTGATAATCAATTTTTGCAAATTTATTTTATTGGTGATGAAAATCGTGAATTGGATCAACGTTGTACAATTGTTTCTAATACAAGACGAGAAATTATTCGAGAGCTACAATGGTTTTTCCATCAGCATAACACATTAATTCAATTGTTTAAAATTGCTCTCAATCGTATGCCATCTGATAATCACAAAATCGTAATAAGGGCTGACAGAACACCTTTTGGAGAACATGCCAGGCGATTCAATGCACAATTGATGAGGTTGCAATTGTAATTGTTGGTGATAATTTCAATCCCGTGATATTGTACTTCATCGCAGAAATGAGGAATTGCAACGTGTTTCGGAAATTCATCGTAGTTATGATGCATTACAATACCCAATATTGCATTGGAAAGGTGACGATGGCTACCATATCAATATACCAATGACTGATCCACAAACCGGTAAATAATTATCCTATTTTCTGTGTGTTGACATTTTCATTTTCCAAAATCACATTTTGCATTTATTTTCAGGTCTATATATACAGAAAAAAGTTAGTGCCATGAATTTTTATTCGTATCGATTGATGGTTCGTCCACAAGCACAAAATGACCAATGACCAATGGATTGATCGCTATACCGAACAATTTTTGTACTATTGTGCAATCGATAGATGAATTGATTGAATGTTTTTTTCCGAATATTCTTCAGAATTATATAAAACATGATTGGTTGAGAGAACGCTCCATTTTAGCACCAAAGAACATTAATATCAATGCTATTAATTTTCAAATTCAAGAGAAACTGCCAGGTGTATTCACGACATATAAATCAATTGACAGTGCTTATGAATCAAGATGAGGCATTGAACTTTCCAGTTGAATTTTTAAATACATTGGAACCGGCTGGTATGCCACCGGACTATTTAAATCTGAAAGTATGTTCTTTAATTATACGATTGCGAAATATTAAGCCACCAAAACTGTGTAATGGCACCAGATTGACAGTGAAAAAGTTATTGCCAAATTTGATCGAAACTACGATCTTAACTGGTAAATCTAAAGGTGAAGTTTGTTTGATACTGCGTATCCCTATGACTCAAACTGATATGCCATTCGAGTTCAAACGATTACAATATCCTGTTTATTATTTGCGATGTCCATCAACAAGGCCCAAGGGCAAACACTTCACGTTTGTGGTGTGAATTTGGAAGAATCATGTTTTTCACGCGGCCAACTTTATATTGCCTGTTCCAGAGTCGGTACCCCCAGCCGTTTGTTTATTCACACTCAAACCAAGAATATTGTTTATCCAAATGTTTTGAATTATTTTTTTAAATAGCTAACAATTAAGTAAATATATTTATTAAGAAATGAATCGATGTTCTAACTCATTTTTGTATTATATCACTTTATCGTAGCGAAGCACGTACCGAGCCGCTAGTCTTATATAAAACCATTTAGAAAGAAACAAAGAGATAGTGAAAGAGAGGTTAGAGACCTCTCATTTCTCTTTTTTGGCATAACGCTTTTTCCTTTCGTGACGAGTTCTGCCAGCTCACTCTACTACGCCTGTACTACATAAGGCCTACAAGAACTTTGTACCGATAATATATAATTAAACAAAACCTTTACTAAATTTGTCGTGAATCGCCTCTTTTTATCGTCATATGGAAATATAATCTAGTTTAATACTCAAGTCATTGATTTAATTTAAATATGTTACTCTTAGCCCCCTCGCCTCAGGAGCCCGGATGTGCCACACCATTATCGTTTTAGTACACCTTGCCCTATGTTAGCTACGCAACTGACTGATATAAAACAATATATATATAATACATTATAACACGTAAAATATTGACGACCTCCGTAGTCGAGTAGTGTGTACACCGGTTTTCATGGGTACGCCACTCCGAGGTCCCGGTTTCGATTCCCGGCCGAGTCGATGTAGAAAAAGTTCAGTTTCTATATTGTCTTGGGTCTGGGTGTTTGTGGTACAGTCATATCATATCATATCTTGTGTTATAACCATAACACAAGTACCTTAACTACTTATATTGGGATCAGAGTAATGTATGTGATGTTGTCCAATATTTAATATTTATTTATTATCATTTAAAACACTATATAGATGTCCGATCTAATTTGTTAAACTAAAAAGGAAAATTCCATCAATCGATCTTGTATTTCTTACGTGAAAACGAGAAAAACCAAACTAAATTTGCCTCTTGACAGTTTTTGTATGTTTACAATGTTGCATATTATATTTCTATTATGAAAAAGATTAAAATAAATCTCAATCTACTTTATTCAAGTAGGCTCTTACGAGCACTTGTGAGTCGTACCAGACTTCATTTTAAAGTTACCTGTTCGGAACGTAGTTTTTATCGAGAGCCGGTAAGAAAATTAGTAGGTACTCGTTTCTGATATTCATTTTACATAGGTAATTACAATTGAGTTATATATTTTTTTATGTAATAGGCTGCCAGCCAAATTGGCCACCTCATGTTAAGTGGTCACCAACGCCAAAAGATATTGGCGCTGTAAAAAATATTGCCACCAACCTTGGGAACTAAAATGGGTCTGTAGTTCCGCTCACTCGCCCTTCAAGCCGGAACACAACAGCACAAAGTACTGCTGTTTGGCGGCGAAATAACCTGATGGCTTGAACAAAGCCCCACCACCAAGTAATTAATTATTCAATTTTATAAGTACATAGATTCATTATAATTTCGTGGCTGTATTACGTTATGTCGTAATTAGTTTAAGCTTCTTCTTATTCTTATAAATTAAAAGTATATATTGGACAATTCACGACACACTATTTGAATGAAGAAGAATACTTAGCAATTTACGGAAAATATTGCTTCCAAATGAATCCCTTTCTCAGTAGTAACATAAGGCTTAAACTTTTAAAATTTTTTATGCAGTATCACTCCAGAGTTCAAGCTTCTGTATGCAAAGGCTATAAGTACATATTTTAGAATTAACAACGAACAAAAGCTACAAGCTTCTATCCTTAACACTGTTTCTCTGAAATGTGACGAGCCTAATTTCGTGTCAATGCATGTAGCGGTCCCACAAAACGGGCCCGTGACATTACAAACTATAGACATTTTTTAGTGCGGACGACTAAAATTTAAGGTTGATTGTGTTTAGACACACAAACATAAATATTTCTGATCGACAAGACATATGAATGGAATCTGGAATAGTTTGTTATACGGGATTTATGACTTTAATCATGAGTAAAATGCATAAAACTGAAAAATCAAATCAAAGTATTGTTATTCAAAAAGGCTTAGGATCTTGAATTTGAGTCCGAGTATACTTAATTAGTGTCTACAATTCATCTTACGCTGGGCGGGAAAACATTCCAAATAAACGGCTGAACGTGTAGATGAAATTCTGCCAGATATATATCCACCGGTATTGGAGTAGCGTGGTGGAATAAGTTCTAATTTGAATGCTGCTTTTTCTTTACTTTACTTTAATATTCCAGAAATGAACATTTAAAAATACAATATTATATTTTTATACATACTAAAATAAATAAATAATTATATTCTTTTTATTCAACATCTGATTGATATTTTAAAAACTAATCAAAATCTAAGTCAAAATCAAAACTTTGTTCAATATAGAATGACCTTTTGACTATTAGCATGTAAGTGACTGATAGTCAAAAATCAACTACGCTCCCGGAAAAAACGTTCCGGATCCAAAAAGAATATTCTTCCCCAGCGAGTAAGATACATAAATATACAAAATTTTCAGGAAAAAGCGATATGGCATTTTTGGTACTATATCTCATTGGAAAGTAATTATAAATCAAACAAAATAAAACCAATCTTGACGATAAAGCCACCAGCACTTTGTGGCATGCGCGAAATATTAAAATATGACATTAAAACTACTGCTACAACTTGGTTGTGGGGCTTTGTGCAAGCCCGCCTAGGTAGGAACCACCCACCCTTGATGAGTGGATAGTTTCTCCCATACAAAAAGTAATATTTAGTGTTGTGTATTGATAATAATTTTAGTATAAATAATATCAGTACCAATAATGTATGTATAATAACGTCGGAACCCTCCGCTCCACTTAACTGTACCCTCTGCACTGACGAGTCTCGCCGTCGCATCGCTGATCGCCACGATAATTATTTATTATTATACAGTGTGCTGGAAAATATGTACAAAATTAAATACTTAAGTTTAACATACCGGTTGAAAAAGTTTCGCAAATAATTAATTACTTTTGTCGAAAATTTAAAAGATAAAAATGAAAACCGTGAATTGTCTTTAGAAGAATTATGAATACATGAAACTCCGCAATAGACTTTTTATTATTTATAAATTATTCGGTCAAATATTCGTGTAACTATAACTATTTACGCAGCGTACGCAATGGAAGATTTTAAGATGGACGACTTAGTGGACTATTATCGTCACGAATTTTATTTTTTCAAAATTTTTCAAATATGTACTACGGTTTCGGAATTTACGTTCCATACAAACGCACAAAATTCATGCCTTCTGTTTATTATATTATTACTAGCTGAACTTACCGACATCACAACCACCGTCACACAAAAAAAAGGAGTCTGTGTCTGAGCGCTTCTCCGGGACTCAAACTATTTCCGTACGAAATTTCACCTAACTCGCTTAAGCGGCTTAGGCTTGAAGAAGTAAGAGACAGAGTTACTTTCGCATTTATAATATTAGGTTAGATATAGATTATATATATATATTTTATCCCATGGAATAATCATTTGGTATATTTTATTAAAATAATATAATTAAATAAAGTATTATCTCGCCCGGTACGTCGAAGCACACATTCGTACGGTTGGTTGGGACACGAAATGCGAGTACCGCTCACCGTTGTCGCGGTAGTTGCCAGGCGAATTTATGCGATTCTCTATTAAACGAATCGACCTGCTACGCGAATATTTAGCAGCTAAGGGAATAATAAAAAAAAATGTAATAGATTGAGAACCTATTTACAAAATATATATTTTAATTACCTCAAACCGTTCTAAAATTTTATATAAAAATTGTTTAAATAGAGGGTTTTAGAATGTGTACCTACTTTTTTCACATGCATTCCTTTTTTTAAAACTACTGCACGTATCGGTTATGTTATGACCAATCGACGCGTAATCCTCCGTAGATGATTAGAGGTTATTTAATTTTTGAATTCGTTTATCCTCCTTTTTCCTTTTAAATATATAAATAAAAATTAAAAATAGATAGTGCACAAATCATGAAAACGTATTATTGTGAAAAGTTTGCAAGCACCATTTTCCTTTTGAAAAGCAATTCCGATTCTCTAACTAAATATTAGCCAGCTCTCCTATTTATTAACCATTCCTTACATCGCCAATACGCCACCGAACTTGGGAACTAAGATGTTATGTCCCTTATATCTTTAGTTACACTGGCTCACTCACCCTTCAAACTGGAACACAACAATACTGAGTACGATGTTTAGCGGTAGAATATCTGATGAGTGGGTGGTACCTACCACTAAGTGAAGATTAAAAGTAAATTGGAAATTACACTTAAATTATATTATATCTAGTTAGTATAATATTTAAGTACGAGTATTAGTTGCTGTTCTTTAGTACTATTTACTGAGTATTACTGGAGAGTCTACCGACATAGACCGTAATTTAATAGAGCTGTTACCGTACTATTAAGTACAATGAGATTTACACATAGAAAATGTAACTAATTGTTATATTAATAATAGCTCGTCATATAACAATTACGAACGTAAATGATTTAGCTACTATACGGAATTGCTTTTCAAAAGGAAAATGCTGCTTCCGAACTTGTCACAATAACACGCTTTCATGATTTGTGCAGTAGCTATTTTTAATTATTGTTTATATTTAAGTACGTACTAATTTGAATGCAAACAAACACCTATTTTTTTTTTTTATTAAGAATTATAAAACAGAAATATTCCCATGGAAATTGTTATGCGTTAATCGCAGTTAATTACACTGATGTTATAAATGCGAAAGTTACTATGTGTGTTACGCTTTTACGGCCAAACCACCTGAACTGAAAAGTCAATCTTAAAATTAACGATTATATTATCTGTGTGTTTAAAAAAAACATTACATTCGAGAAAAATAAAAATGAAGGTTTATCTAAACTATTACATAATTATTTAACCGATCTCCTAATTGATTAATTGATGAGATAAGGATAAATGATTTTAGAGAAATAATTAAGGTTATTTTAGCTACAATACGTAGTTTTCTTATAATAAACAGGCGAGCAAACAAACCTGATGGTCAGAGGTAGTCTTAGCTGATAGCCGAAATGCCGCTAGTCATGTATCTAAATTTAAATCCCTTGTGCCTGAATACAATTTCTCCTTCAATATTCGGACCAGAACATAACAACATAACATACAAATGACAACAATATTGTTATTTGTTGTGTGCGCGCAAATTAATGAGTAAACACGTGTGTTCAAAAATGTACGCCCGAAACGAAATCTGTTTTAAGGAGAAATGGTTGTAGCAAATCGCGATCGATTGACGGTTTCGAATAAGAAGAATTCATTGAAAAAGATATCATCGTGCTCAATATTTACTTGTTAAGTAAAGTAGCAGATATAAAAACTTATAATTTGCGCTCACATTGAACTATCCTAGAGTTTCCATAGGATTTAGAAGGATTCAGAATGATTTATTGATTTTCCGACTCCGCAAAGTCAATAAATCATTCTTGGGGCAAGGTATCTGCTAATAATAAAATTCCGCGGACATTTTTAACTTTGCCGTTTCAGAAATTCAAGTCAATTGTAAAAAATACATTGGTAAAGAAGGCATATTATTCGATACAAGATTATATTGATGATGAAAAAGCGTGGAGTTAATGCTAAAAAACACGACAAGATATAATAGTATTTTTTTAAATAGTTATAAATATAATAAATAAATAAATAAATAAATAAATAATTATACACATATTATACATAATAGTAGCCTTTATGTTCTGTACGGAATCAACGAATATAATTGTAAACAAAACAAGACCAATGAGAAACTAAAAAAAATTAGGACTAAAAAGCAAGTTTTTATACATCCATAATTACTTCCAAGAGTTCTGATATAGATGCCATATATCTAGTGCCAAAGATTCAAAGGAATTCAGTTTCTACCGAGATCAAATGGCATGAAAATCACTAGTTATCCTTTTCTCAAATAAAATCACCTCATACTCTGCAGTCGTACAGACTGACGTCAAAAGTCGTAAGGAAACGTAATAGGAACAGCATAAAATAAAACTATTCTATTCTCTTGTATCAAAACCATAATTGCAAACTCTTACCAGATTCCGTAACTACCGAAAACTATGGAATATTCAACAATTTTGGAAAAAAATAATCCACGAATATCCTTTTGTACTTATGTTCAAATTCATCATTTCTATATTTAAATTAATCTACGGGAAAATTTTCATTCCCACTTATGAAAAAAGCGCATAAAATTACCTGGTAAAAAAATATCCTGCTGAGAAAATTCTCTACTCGTCTTGAGAAGGCTCAAACTTCACATTTTCACCGTACTGGTGGACCATGATTTCCTCTGACATAATATGTAGGTTTCCGTATTTCGCATCCGAGCAGGAGATTAATTATAATTGTTACAACCTTAACACAATGGTGCTAGCCCAGGTTTGTACCCGCAATCCTCGATTTCAAAGATTCTTTATAAGGCTAGCATACATTATATTTGTCTCTGTGTTTTGATTAAATTTTAATAATAATTATATCGGTTACTTACTTTTTATAGATAAGTCTCACAAACATTATAGTATTGGTTTTAGGGCTTTTAAAATACAAGTAGATTTTTTATATATTTATTGAAAGAAATCGTACACGTTAGATAACAATCTTTATTAAACAGGAAGGTAAAGGTGATCCTATAAAATCAAATTCATCACAAGATTTTAATTAAAAAAGTAGTTTGATCGAGAAAGGTTTAATTAAAAGTGACCTCAATGTAACCTACGATACGCAAATCAAAGATAGCTTAGAAATAATCTTAAATTCCAAATAAATTTAAAACGGAAAAAATAATGAAAAAAGAAAAATTTTAACTTTATCTGTTTTTAAGTTATCTGAAGTAATAACGTTTATCACTATCTAAACATTTTGTATCAGGAATAATGCTACCTCAGTGATAGGAAGGAGTGACTTATCTCAAAAATAAGGAGGCATTGTGGCTGGTCTTTTGTTAAATGTTTAGAATCAGCCAGCGCATCGAAGGGGTGATAATCCCGCGCAGGCGAAGCGTGGCTCCGCCTAGGGGCGTGGTCGTCAACCACCCCACCCCGCTGTCTCCGACCACCGGACGAGGCTTCGCTATTATCCTAGCTTCCTGTCCGCGAACGCTCGCTTGCTTCTCCGATATATCGATTTGTTTATTTTTTTTACCGCGCGGGCAAGTCGAGCTCTTCCGGGTGTGACGTACGTGTCCGGCCGCCGGCGCCGCAGACATGGACGGTGACGGTACCCCGGTATCCAAGTGATGCAGGTGATTCGAGGTAAGACGCCAAATTGCCACCACCCAAGACGTTACGTACACCATTTGCCTCCAAAGGATTTTGAATTCGTTTCTCGTTCCTCTTGATGTACTATACATAATTTATTTTCAAAATTATGTTATTGATTCTAATATTTTTATTAATAATTCATTAGGATGACCGACGGTCATAAGGTTACTAATAAATAAGTTATTATTATAATACATGCTTTATTGTTTTATATAAATCCAATTTTTTTCAGTTAATTTTCCTCAAATAGTTACATCCGACAATGATCTTTGCTCACCAAAATATTTCTATTTATATCTGAAGTCCTTTAGATTTATAAATACTTATCAATATTATAAATATTTTTATTAAATTATTTATAAAAATATTATATCTTACTCCTTATATTAAACAAACAATAGCAGTTCATTCTCACATCGACAAATTGTCATTTAATCCTTTAATAATCTTTACAGTCTTGAATTATTACATATAATTTTTGTGTTTCACAACTAGCTCATAAGCTCGTACTATATACCACAAATATGCCTTAAACATAAAAAAAACGTTCAGAAAAAATCACCTAGGTTTCTATTAAATACATATATATTTGGATTTAAATAATCGTTATATTTGGATATGTTGAATGAAAATCTGTCACATTTTATCCACTAACGACGATTCATTGGGGCATGTATATGTGTGAATGGGTTCTACATGTAACGACATGATTACCGTCTTGAGGAAAGCGAAAGGCACCGCTTTTATTATTATTGTTTCTTTTGTCTGAGAAACAGTTTTGTGGATCTCTTGATATATTTTAAATATATACATTTACCAAGTTATAAGGGAAGGACATTAGTTAAATGGAGCTGTAATAAAATATATTGAAAATTCTTTGCCTCTTTATTTTATATGTATATAAGACAAATTAAAATATTTTTAAATGATTTGGAAAACAAACACCGCGCTCCATCTGTCTTTGCGATTTTCTAGTATATGCATAAGTTCTAGGTAGATAGATCTTAAGATATATACAATTTACTATTGCGAATTCTTTAATAAGTGAATTTCAGTTAATTATTTGTGTAATCCACGCCTGAACGCATTTAAGCTACGATATATGGTGCAAGCCAGCACATTTTAGCAGCAGCCCATTGAAAAGTACTCTTCAATATTGCACTTAAATTATTTGCATGACCAGGCGAAAATATATCTGTTAGACAAATTACGTTTTGTTACAAAGATTTATCAACAATTTGTAAGCTATTTTTTTTTATAGTAAAGCGTCTTTTTGTTTATGTCCACGTCATATATATGACACAAGTGTGCGTAAAGGAAGGTTTATAAGTATAATATATACATAATATAGTAGAAAAACATTGATAATTTTAGAGATTTCCAATGTAATGACGTAAATAAACACATTTTTATGCGCTTACATTGCAAACGCTGGCTGGACCCTACGAGATAGATTACAATAATGTACTACAATATTGTACACCTTAAAAAGGTGTACTAAAAAGTCCGTGATGGTATACCTATGTCTGTCTCTTAGGGAAAACCCACAAAACCTAACCATTTTTTATCCTTCACTTATTTCGAGAAATAAAGGCTTATTTACAAAGCGATTTTAAGCATAAAAACATTAATCCTTATCCAATTAAGTACCTTAAATACATTGTGTATTTAACATACCCTAATTCAGTTCAATCGAATAAAAAAGAATGTTATCTGTGCTCATTTCTAATTTTATGGTATATTTTGTTGGTTTTATTAATTAATATTTGTTATATAATAGTTAAAAACAATATTATAATTCTCATCTCTAATCATTGATTATGTTTTGATACACATTGTGTAATGTAATAGTACATGGTGAGACTACCTGTGAATACTAGAACATTAGCCGAGAACATTTTGAAATGTAATTTTGATTTTTCGTGTAATCTACCTTTGGTTGTCTTACTGAAAATAATATAAAAATAGAAAATATAGATCAATATGAACTGACTGAAAAAGATGTGAACGTATTATATTTAGTATCAGCATTGCACCCGTGCGAAGCCGGGGCAAGTCGCTAGTTATTTATAATTCATATCCCAAATTTATGAGCGGATGTGATCTGATGATGATTAAAGCTTTTAGCTGTTAGAACACAATCGAAACTCGAAACACAGAACGCGACCCAAAGTATTATATGATTTTGAATATAAGTCAGTTTTCATCATCGTTCACGAGTGAGATACGAAGTGTGTTTTTATAGAATAACACATTTGTTGATTTTGCGTTTATGTTAACGAGTAAGATTCTTTACAGTATCGTTCTATCTATAATTATTTATTTGATATAAGGCGGTGCTCAAACGAATTCTCGGTGGAACAAGAGAACAACATTGAGAGAATCGAGGAGTTCTAATAATGCAAAACCGAAGCTATTGACGTCTGTTCATGTAAGAGAGATGAAAATATGAGTGAAAATCGGTAATGGATAGAGAGACCAATTATTTTTATAAAAGGAACTCGAAACTAGATGGGCCTAAGAAAAAGTAACTAAAAATTCTAACCAACATAACTAAGTTTGGATAACTGGTACAATTACTAATGACATTTCATTACTTACTTAGTCAATATGCCATCATGTCAGCCACGTCCCTTATACTTACAATAACACAGATTAAATAGAATTATATTGATGAGAAATAACATTGCTGTTCAGCATATCTATCCTTTTATATATTAAACAATATTTTAAAGACGTATGACTTACATCCAGTAAGAGACATCCCTCGAAACTATTCATATAGGTAACTAAAAAATAACTTTTATCATTACTGAAACGAATCTTCGTATATTATCCCGTTAAAGTAGAAAGGTTTTTCATGGAGACTAATTTCGAAAAGTAAGTCGACGAGCATAAAAAAATATACGTTATTATGACTGTAGTGTATTCAACCACTACATATGTAAGAGAGTCGACAACAATAATTAATTCGCCTCTGATTTATGCGAATATTATTCAGCAGTATTACAGCGCTGACTTGAAGCACGACGAAATTTATGCCTCTATGTTAATACAACTTGATACCACCTACAATATATTCGTGTACGCAAATAATTTACGTGGAAACTATGAATCTTATTGTCTGAGGAGTAAGAACTACTTTGCAGTAAAAGTGGTCATCCCAATTTACTAAACCACAATATATAACGTAGGACACGGCGTTATCTCTAAACTTAAAGTAGAAATATTTTATGACGGACGGTAACGTATGAAACATTTTGTTCTTTTTTTCTATTTATATTCTGTATTTATAATAAGCCGTAAATATCTTAACATAATATAACAAAAATAATTGTATCAAAATGGGTTATATATTTTCTAATGGAAATTTGAACCCTTTCGTTTTTAAATAAAGCCAATAAGTATTACAATAATATACAGTAAAAAAACATTCTGTTATTGCAAAATTCGAACTTTCCCATTCACTCTGAATAACAAAAGAGGTTGAATTTAGGTAAATCCTTTTTAGAATATGTCTTGTTTTGATTTACAGACAACCTATGTCGAACGATGCTTTTTTATCTACGGGCTATGTATGTATGATCATCTGTTTTTGCATATCTTCTAAACTACCATAATTTGACTAATTTTCTGTCGTTAGAAGCTACTAATTAGATTTAAAAATTTAATAGTTGTCCGATAATCAATTAGCACAACAAAATTCTCTTATTTCGTGCTTTCCAGATTTTCAGCGATTTTAACTACAATCGAAAATAAATAGCGACTGTTTTTATAAAATATCATTTACTTATACAAATGTAAGAAAAATTAGACAAAGAAACACAGAACATAGATATTTATACGAAAAATCTATACAAATAAGAGATACTTTAGCAATTAATTTCTTATCTAACTTAACGACTTGTTTAATATTCGTTATAATCATAGGTAAAATTAAAACAAAAAAATGCATCAAGTTACCATTGGCAAATGCATTAAGTTATTCGGAAAGAATCGTATTGTTTACATAAACATAATATGGGTTGATGAATGCGTTAGCTTTACACGAGTGTGCCAAATGGACGCATCGGCGGTGGTTTGTATTGCGTTATGATGCATTTTGTTAGTATTAAACTGATATACAACACTATTTACCGTAAACCAGCTCCAAACGGGCCTTTGTGCCAGTGATATATTCGTTTATTTTTTTATTTATTATTCATAAACCAAATTAATTACTTTATATTGTAATAAAATAGTTTTTGAGGCGGTAAAATTGGAACGAAATGATTCATGAAATAGTGATATAGTGTTCACGTAAATTAAACATACATACATATAATAGATTTAAATAGATTGAAAATTATGTTTTACAATTTATCTTTAATGTTATACGAATAACTTTAGAAACGAAATGCTTAAATGTTTTTATAGAAGTTGTTCAAAATTTTTAATTAAAAAAAACGTCTGTAAAGACGAATGAATTTCATACAAACATAAAAATAGACTCAATAATTAACTCAATACTAGAATTAAAATACTAGCTTATAAAAATACTTGCAGTTAAAAACGTTAGTACTAAGAACTTTAACACCATAAATGACATTAGTAACATTTTTTTTTAATTTGATATTGAGATATTAAAAGATAAGACTGGAAAATGGACCATCTGGTACCAACGCCTATTAAATGCACTGTAAAGAATATGAACCAACCTTTACACCAACCATGTGATGCAGATATCGGTAACCAAGATGCTATGTCGATTGTGTCTACAGCACTAACTCACCAACCTTTGAAACGTAACACATAAGTTCTTAGTATTGCTGCTTGGCGGTAGAATATTTGTTGATTTGATGGTAACTACCAAGGTTTGCACAAAATCTTTACACCAACTACATATAAATCACTGTAAATTCAGTGTAAAATCGAAAATAATGCGTTAAATTTTAAGCAGTATGTTCACAATCTTTTGACAGTTCACAATCTCACTGTATATATTACAATCTAACGGTATTTACAATTCTACGGTGATATATACACACTATACTATTATTGACAAAATAACATTCTGTGTGTAAAGAAAATAAAATAAGGGAAAGGTACATGAAGTATAAAACTTAGACACACAATCTGTGTCACAAATCAATGAAGTGTAGAACCTCCAGTAAAAGTTTCATCCCCACGCTACCCAGATCGATTTCCCGCTCGATTGGTTCCGTGATAAGTGACCAGTCGTATCTTACTATTTTCTGTTTTTGTACTTAATTTTATGTTTAAATTATGAAATAACTTATAAGGGTAAGTAAGTAAGTGAATTTAAGTTGTTCTTTCAAAAGTCATGAATTGATTACATCTCTTCAACTTTGCCTTTAACTAATTGATTTAAAGTTCATAATACTAATATATATATATATTTTTAAGTTGATATTTAAGCAATGCGTGAAATAATAATTTGATTTATGAAAAATAATCGTTGAATTAAAGAAATCGACTTGAATGAAGTACTCGTTTAAATTGATTCTGAAAAAGATTTAATTAAATCAGACAAGTAACCAAGAACAATATTAAATATCAAAAGAGTTTTTATTAAAGCCAGAGACGTAATCACACTTAATATAAGCTTTCCTTGTTTTTGCGTTATTAAATCACTACATAGTATAAAACCAAGTCGCTTCCCTATGTCTGTCTGTCCTTATGTACCTACGCTTAGATCTTTAAAAGTACGCAACGGTTTTTGATGCGGTTTTTTTAATAAATAGAGTGATTCAAGAGGAAGTTTAATATATACAATACACAGATAATATAATAAAGAAACACTGTCAATTTTAGAGGTTTCTACTGTGATGTCGTAAATAAACACATTTTTGCTTACATTGCAAACGCGGACTGAACCCTACGAGATAGATCAAATAACACTGTAGTATTGTACACCTTAGATCATATCAATAATATGATTTTAATGAGTTGGGGCATAGCATTTTGAATCCCATGGTTGAATGAAAAGTGATGTTGACAGATACGTTTATATTTCTTATACAAAATGTTTAGGAAATAGTGACTACTTATAAGCAACCGTACCGTTTATTTGACACACATAACTAATGAAATACAGTAAAACAATACATTATTATACAAAAAGTAGTGTAAAACAAACTCGCTTCCCGCCGCCCGAATGCTTCGATATTTTAAGCTAAACTACGGATTTTAGTGCTGTTTTCATCAATAAACAGAGTGATTCAAGAGGTGGGCTTATATATGTAATACATGTATATAGCAGATATAATATAGCAGAGAAATTTCGAGAATTAATATCGGCGAAATAACAGGTATTTTAATGTATGTATGTTCTTCAATTTAATAATATAGAACCTTATTGTATCCGAGCGAAGTTGGGACGTATAGTTAGTACAAATTCAAAGCTACGCTATAATATTACACAATGCGTTCAAAGACAGCGTAACTAGGCACTGTTCATTTTTAAGTATTTAGTAAAATTATGATTCAATGTCTTTTTAAACCTGTACAATTTAGGCGTGGAACTGTCTAGATATGGATTATCATCAACCGTTTCGTTATAGTCTTGACACATTCTGGTGATTGGATTTTAACTCGAAGTGAATAATTCGTATTATTTTGTAAATACATAATATATATAATAAATACATACACTATAATAAAATATGAAAATGAAAATAAATCAGAAGTTGTTGCTTGCGACATCCATTTGTGTTTGATACCGAAAAATGACAAGCAATTAATCAGCTCCTTTACAAAAATAAATTGTAAGAAACTATATCAGGCAATGTGTTTTAAGTATTGTTACTGAGAACTAATTTAGACTAACTATTGTATTTTTAAATATATAAATCAGAATCATTTAAATTAACACTTATATAAAAATATAAGTATACTTTCATTACAATAAGAAAACCTTTATATCTATAAATTAACATCTTAAGCTATTGATATAAAAAAAATACTCCAATCACGTATAACTCAATAGCATTATATAAACTAGTACACGCTCTATAAGTAAAATAAACACCTTTCACGGAATAGGCTTATTTTCGCTGTGTAAAAATATCAAACATTCATATATGCAAATTGAAGTCAAGAGCAATAGTAAGGTGAAGGCCGGTAGCGAGACGCGGCGGATGACGCTTTGTCGGATATATAATAAGGTAATCCAGACTTCCTGCGGTGAAGTGGCCGCCTCGCCAAACGCCCACGCGTGTGCCACTAGCTTCGGGACACGCTGTTCCAATTGTATAAAAAATCACTCTTTTTTTAATGCACTGGAAATATGGTCGGTTAAAAGAATATCATCTTCAAAGTTATATTACTTATCGTTGAGACTATGATGGTAACAGTAATTGAATATGATATCTATATTATTTCGAGTGAGAATAGACTCGTTGAACAGATTCACAGATATACAGATAATTAATTCAGTTTAATTCATCTCCTGCTCGATGGTGAAGGCACAGTGTCAGATTCTGCCACATGCAAGCCAACACTCCGTGAAGTAGTGTGATCGAATAAAACCATTGAGAAATCTTCTTCTAGCAAGGGGACTATTACGGACTGACTACGGAACTGTACTATTTATTAATTAGAGTTTATGAAATATACATTAATCGTCTTGATCATTTTATTTCATATATAAAATAACTTTTGATTAGCCGTTATTGAAAAATATTAACCGATAGTCAAGCGACGTTATAACATACATGTAATTTAATCTTTAATAATAAATCGTTTAGAAATCATAAAAAAAAACTATGAATAAATTTGAGAAATCAAGAAATAATATGAATACAAAAGAAATATACGAGCCTTGGAAAGTTTGCGCAACGTTGTGGTCAAATCGAGCAGCAAATATAAATTGGTTATACGACACATTTCCCTTACGCCGGATGCAATCAATTTGAATGCTATGGCGCACAGCGCAGGCGCGTTACACACAGTCGTCGGAAGGACATCATCACGATATCATCACTATATCTAACTAGATTTCTAAATTAAGATCAATAAGGCAATATTTGTCCAGCACCTCCTCGCCTCGGGGTCATTAACACTGTCATTCAAACGGTGAATTGGCAAAATCCTTTCCAGAACAGCTTCAAAACTCTCTATTCGATATGTGAAAGTGTATGATGTTCTTGGAATAATAGTGATAATGTTCCTTTAAGGGTTATTCCCTTTAATACCTTCTGGTTTTCGCATTAAAACGGTGAATGTTCAACGTCAAGTGGTATCACTGAAATGTGATACCACAAATAAAAACGTCACCACGGATAAGAATAAGAAAGACGGAAAGCGACCGAAACGAAAAAGAATATCCGATATGAGGTGAGATTCCTTGTTTATATTATTTTGAATATTCAAAGTTGCAACGGAAACATCAATGTGTCTCTGTCTTTTCATTACAAAATGATGAATAGAAAAGAAATTTTATGAGTATTATACACTCTTAAAGTTATTTATTTAAAGATATGTTTGAGTTGAGATCGAAGGGTTTTGTTATAAATATATGCAAATAAATTAAACTTAATAGATTATGTATAAATATATTAAATATAATCTGGAATTGCGTATATGATACTTTTATATAATATATTGATATTTAAAAAGGTAGGTAGGTGCATAAACCTACTCAGGTATAAGTGGTATTCGTTTACTCCCCCCTACCCCGCAGACGGAAATTAACTAGTAAATAATAAGTAGAAACAGGTAAAGGATATGATAATTTACGAGTGAGTGATTATAGTGATGTGTATAATAATAGCCGGAACTGACGGCCTAACGTGCTTTCCGAGGCACGGAGTTAGTTGACAAGGGCATTACGAAACTAAGTTCAATAATAAGACATTCCCATATTTATAAATAATATACAACTCATAATCAAGTCTCTTGTGACATGTTACGAATATACTTTGGTCATTATATTTTTTAAATTTAAAATAAGGAATAAATGTTTTTTTTTTTAAAAAAAACAAGGTAATTAAAAATCCTCGTACTTAAAATGTATTTGTAAAAACGTATCAATTATATATCGTCGTATGATTATAATAAATAAAAAAGATATGTTGGAAACATTTTCATTTTAATATTTAAATGTATAGAAATCTCAATTTATTTTTTAACAAAAATATGAATATTCTATTTATAAAGAAACAAACATTAATGAAAGATAATATTCGTGTATCAGCGTTATATTCAGTGTTGCAAAAATAGATTTAAAAAACCTTTTTTGTTTGTTTCAGGGTTGACATCCGGGGACTGAAGTGTGGAGTCAAAGCGTGCTCCACACTCCGTGCTGGAGTCAAAGCGGCAATGTACGAAAGTAGCTGCTCCTATGGCGGAGCTCTTGAATTGAAGAGAAGCGCATTAAAAGAAGACCCCTGGCCAACTACAGAATGGCCGCCTTACCGCTTACATCAGTCCACGTTCGAACAACTGAAACAGAGCGTAGAGAAAGCCAAAGCAGCTCTGCAAGACAGGTCTGGGCTGCTGGGTACGGCAACTGCGTTCGGTGATTTTTATGGAGGACAATTGGGCCAGGATACAACGAGCACGAGCCTCGGCTTCGGCAGGACGACGAGAACAGATGACTCTATGATAGCTTCCATAGACAAAAACAAAGGTTTAGGTGAGTATTTATTTATTTATTCAAATTACTGTTTGCGAATTATATCCAATTCATTGCGTTTTTTATCTCGAATTAGTTTCTAGTTATACATATTTATTCCATTCCAAGGGCAGTCTCTATAGTTTTATAAAATGTCAAACAAGCTTTCTGTACAATAAATCACTCTAGTGTTTTTTTATGATATAGGTAAGCTGACGAGCACATGGTCCACCTGATGGTAAGTGGTCACCATCACCCATAAACAATGGCGTGGCGACAACCTTGGGAACTAAGATGTTATGTCCCTTGTGCTACAAGCACATTGTTACACTGGCTCACTCATCCTTCTTAATGAACACAACAATACTGAGTACTGCTGTTTGGCGGTAGAATATATGATGAGTGGGTGGTACCAACCCAAACTATTAGACTAAAGACATATTTCTAAAAAACATATATTAATTTACTTAGAAAGCAAAAGATATATTGTTTATATAAGTGGAAACTAAACCGATACATACAATTCAATTATGTATTATAAACGTATAAAATTAAGAAAAATAAATATGTTTTCCATAAAAAAGAAAATAAATAAAATTATTAAAACATAATATCGTTTCGAGCCGAGATGGCCCAGTGGTTAGAACGCGTGCATCTTAACCGATGATTTCGGGTTCAAACCCAGGCAAGCACCACTGAATTTTCATGTACTTAATTTGTGTTTATAATTCATCTCATGCTCGGCGGTGAAGGAAAACATCGTGAGGAAATCTGCATGTGTCTAATTTCAACGAAATTCTGCCACATGTGTATTCCACCAACCCGCATTGGAGCAGCGTAGTGGAATATGCTCCATACCTTCTCCTCAACGGGAGAGGAGGCCTTATCCCAGCAGTGGCAAATTTACAGGCTGATTATGTCTATTTTATTTGTCTAATATCGTTTATATGTAGGTGATATTTGATTTACAATCTCTATATTGAAAGTTTCGTTATGTATGTCTTACAGAATTTTTTACACAAATCTGCAGTGATATTCTGTAAAAACTCACATCGTATCTCACCCGTGAAATCTTGTGAACCGACTTACGGCGATGCGCTATTTTGATGACTAAAGGTTATAATTGTAATATTCAATAACACATGTGGCTGTCGATATTTTTCTAAAATAAATTATCCAACTGCAATGATAATATTTCAGAAAAATATTCACAAATGTATCAATAGAAATATCTGTATAAATATTAACTGCATTGGCGTATGACGTTACTGCCTGCACTGGGAAATTCATTTAAATACAGTATACATTTTCATTTATTTTTTAAAACCGACGCGTTATCCATGGAGACATACTCGTACTTGTTAACATAAACATACACTGCTGATCACGCATACATACAAATCCACCTCTAAGCTTAATCTCTCAATCCGTTAGTAATATAACAAATATGACATAAGATTTATTTACATAGTTAAAATAATGTTCACAAAACTGTATTTCTAATTTAATCCTAAACACCAAGGTCCAGTCATTAGATAGATATACTTCTAACCCATGATTCCGAGTTCAAACCTGGGCGAGCACAATTGAATTTTCATGTGCTTAATTTTTGTTTATAGATCATCAAGTGTTAAGCGTAATCTATTTAAAGGAGGAGAAAAAACTATATATATAACTTTGAAATTGAATCGGTTGACATCGTTGTTCGAGTTCTGTAAAATCTAGGGATTCCAGGGCATTAAATATGGATTCCTGAAGATCTTTTTTAAGAATCCATAACGATTATCGTGCTGAATATCGGCGAGTTCACTTTCGAAACTATGAATGTAAAGTTGATTTATTTAAAGTGGATTTTATAAGTAATAAATAAAGTTATGATAAACAAAAACGATTTGCTTAACAGAGCTATTGTTAAAACGCATGGAATACTTAAATCTTAGTTTATTTTACTCATTCCTAGATTGAGATCGAATAAAGACTCGCGAGAGAGCGACGCTATATGACACGAATAGTGATAGTATTTTGTATAATCGACAACTATTAATTCACATCTCATAAGGGAAATCATATTATAAAATAAAATTATTTAGACTTAAACTTAATAAAGCGATAAAATCTTTTGAAATTTTCACATTTCACGCAAGCCAGCCGTAGGCAAGAAACTTAACAATAAAAAGGCATTAACAAAGAGACAGATATTGCGTTTTAGAAAACAAAGAAATATCTCCCGCATAAATGGGTTACAATGAAACCAGAGCAACATAACATACTTTAGTATATCTCTTTACACTAGAAGTAGGTGTTCATATACAAACTAAATCGATTGTGAACTATAGTGTTGTATTAGTAACCTTAGAAGCAGGAGATAGGGTTGTATTTGCGGTGGACGGTGGTTGAACTCTTTCAGATTAAGGCTAGGGAGGCTGTAGGTACAGGCAAGGTGGGGTCTTTCTTGTTCAGATTACAATCGCTGTCAAGGGAGCGAAATGGGGGCGTGTGGGATTTATCCTACGGTTGCTATGGCAACACGCCCGCCCACTCACCCCGGTGGATCATCGTAGCCTTATAAATACTAGTTGGGAAAATAAAATTTTATTATCTTCGTTGAGTTCATTATTTCGAAACTTACCCGGGGGTGCGCTATCCCGTTTCCCGGGCCTTAACGAGGGCGGCGCTTGTGAGGAAAATTTGCAGTCAGATTGCTATCGGTGCATTTCAAATGTTCATATTCAAAGCGGCTTAGAAATAAATGATTTGTTCAGTTTTAGATTCCCGAGTGCGGCGATAAAATGAGATGGCTGTTATATTCTTGAAATGTATCTCGAATTGATTGAACGAAAGGCATATCTTTAAACTTATGTTATTCAAATGCGATTATTTTACAGGTATTTATACAAGTTACGCAATTTGATGAATTTTGAATTATAATGTTTGTTAAATATGAGACAATTATATTTTCCAATATTTTTGTAAATTTTCGTCTCTATATACCACAATCATCTTCTAACTTTAATTTTTATTTTATGAATATGATTTTTTTATAAACGACCAATATGTTGATATATTTTATAAAAACAATTTAAACTGGAACCGTATAGCTTAGTCAGAGTAATTGTTATACATACTTTATAATATGGACGTTTTTTTATTTTAAAACAAGAGGCGAGGTAAAAAAGCGAGTTCTCCACAATGACACAATACACTCTTTCACCTAAAAAAAAATTACTTAAAATTGTAGATTTTCTCCAAGAGCTTTTATCTTGTCTCGCGGCGGTCTATTATAAAACTCACTTGAAATATATTTTTCGCAATTCTTTAAATATTTTGTAGCCGCCACGCCGGAGCATTCATTATGTTAAGGGTTAAAAGTTGAAGCTATTTTAAAATAATTATGTAATTTACTAATCGACACTATAGTCCTGATATATACAATCTATGCACTAAACTATTTTACTAAGTAACGATCTCAATATTTTAACCTCACCGAGCACTTATGAACAAGTTGTGGAATGCAATTAATTATTTATTGGGTTTAAATAGAGTAGAAATTATTCTATCTCTTTCTAATGCGATGGTTTAAAATGAATACAAATTTAGTCTCTACATTTATGTACTTGGTGGTAGGACTTTGTACAGACCCGTATAACCTTATAGGTAGGTATCACAGCACACAGCGTTTATTCTACTACCAAACAGCAATAAATGATACTTTTGTGTTCCGGTTTAAACGTTGAGTGTAAACTTGCTAATTTCGATAAAAGGACGTAATATCTTAGTTACTGAGGTTGGTGGTGCATAGACGATGTAAGGGATTATGTTGACCTAATATTAGGGGACCCATTTGCCAGTCTACCTAATTATTTAAAAAGAAAAATACCGAAAAACATCACGAAAACTTATATGAGATCAGCTGAAAATCAATTTGATTTGAATAATAGTAGCGTTCTAAATTTAAACATTTCGAATATATATTTTTTTATTACATAAGACATTATTACATTTTGGTGTCGGTGGCGGATGGCGAAGATCGTTCATATACATTTACTTCTAATATTAAAAACAATGGTTTTTAATAAAAAAAATATATTGATGTCTTGCTCGTAATACGTTCCACCTTCCTAAGTTACGGTTTGATAAATATTCAACTCGAGCCAAGAATAACAAACAAGAAAGCGACTGAGCGTAACCTATTAGCATAATATTCAAATAAGTGCAAAAATCCATGCGCCACGTTTAAAGTCCAACCCTAATCTTATAGTCATTAAGAGCTACGTATTAAAATTTATAAGCCCCGGAGGGCTAACTTAAAGAGTTGTTAACACGAAAATGATTACAGAACGCCCTCACTCACTGAAAACGTACCGAACACGAGTGTACAAAACACGAGTGCGTTATATCCATAATCTGGTACAATCGTCATCAATTATGATACCGTACTTTAGATCGTATCGTGATAAAATATATTTCAATAAATCATGTTGCAACTGGCCTGATACGCGTATATTGATTTTTTTAATGTTTATTGCGTAACGAAAGGGCTGGGGTCGGTTTGTTGTTTCGTAATTTATATTCATTAGAGAACAGGGCTTGCCCGATTGGGATAGTTAACAACTCTCATACGTATACACGTTCTGCGTGTGCGTATATTATGAACGGATCGTTTTACTTATTATTTTAAAAATTATGATTCGCAGCCCATTTCTCGTAGGTATTCTTCAAAGAACAATCCTTAGAACAAATGATATTTGATAAGTATGCGATCATTCATCACTATTATTTTTCGTAAATTTATATCAACTACATTATTTAACATAAAAAAAATACACTTACGTATTGATAGTTAAAGTGAAAATTACAATTAAGTAGTACTCTGACCAATTCCTCTAATTTGCAATAGTTATGGTACGTTCCGAATTATATTCCTTACAAAAATAAACTTCAATTGAATCGTAATCAGGGGCTAATATTATAAATTTAAAACGGTTATGATGCGTTCCCAATTCTATTCCCAAATTAAATCGTTGAGTTAATAAAATAGCAAAACGGTTAAAAGTTGTTTCGTTTCGATTGCGACAAAGTGATATTTTGTTAGGAGAATTGCCACCATGAGAAGATCTGGCGTAAGAAAATTAGCAGGTATATTTCTATAATAAAAATAAAGAAATAGCCGAGAGTCTCATTGGTATTCATTATTAAAAATACTTAAAATGGACGGTTATTACAATAGTATTAATAGATAGAAAAAAAACACAGAACTATTAGTTAAATTTCGTAAAAACATTAAAAAAGCACGCGTAACTCCAGAACACGAGACAGAAGATAAATATTATAGGGTTATTTTAAACAAAACCTATTTTACACAGAAACTTTTAAAAAAAAAGTCTATCAATTTCATAATACAAGAATATTTGAAGTATAATTTTAAATTAAACAAATACATATTTGATATTTGACTAAAGGAAGGGAGTCGAAACCAAATAGATTATTAAACATTAACACCACTAATCCAATAAAGTCATCCGCAAACGAAAACTCTCACAGTCATCCCTTGAATTATCCCTACAAACAAACAATTATTGTACAATCAATGGGCACTCGCGCGTGAAGTATAAATCAGGAATGATAATAGGCCAGATTGAGTGACATCATTTTTAGTTCGATATCATGACAATAGATGGCGCGCGTCGATGATGCGCGCGCGCAAGCTTTCCTATCCGTTTGTTATGTCAGCCATTTCATGGGAACCGTGGCGGGGACAATGAACACTTAATTGTGCGAAAGAAACACCAGTAATGATGCGCTGTCCCCCTCGCGGGTGAGATTTATGCGTTCTGCTCGACCCACCAGTGCCTCAGCATATTTATACAATAAATAAATAGTTACAAAACATATTGCGCCGAGTGATTCCGATTTAGAATGATGCATTAACTTTTTATACGCGTGGGAGAATTTGTTTTTTTTGGGAATTTTTGAGTTGTTTAGTATCTAATAGAGACAAAGTACTAAAAAAATACTTAAAAAGTTTTTTCATCTAAAATCATTTTTCAGGTTCAGACAAGCTGTCAGGTGGCATCACTAAAGGTTATACATCTTCTTCAACCCTGTCTGATACACTGAGAGCAACGAAATGTTCAGGTTAGTGATGCAAGATAAAAATCTTATATTTTTGGTAGAGACCGTGTATTTTTTCATCCATTTACTTTATTACATCTTAAGGCATTAATTTAATAGAGCCTATTTCATAAATTGTTCCGTTTTAAAACATCTTTAATTTCTGATATTATTTGATATTATATATTTGATATTTTCCTGTTTTTATTTCGACAATTTTTAATAAAATTTTGACATTTAATATACTTATATTATCACTGCACTAGCAAAATTAAAGATATAATTTCTTTAAGTACATGCAATTTTCTGTTTGCATCACTCTATTCAATATTTTAAATGTATTGGAGTGTTCGGTAGCTTGTTGATTTGTCGTATTTTCACGCTTCAAACGTGCTGCAGACCGAGGTGTTTTTCTTCTGTCTGGCCCAGACAGTGAAGTGAAGATACCTACGGACGCTTAGGCGCTAGTCTGTAGTGTAAACTAGTCGTATACGACTTTTTTCTTTATAACGTGTATCTAAGCTAATTAAGCGAAAGTCATATATTTTACTAGATACTATCTGACCCTCGTTACTGCCCCGGCTCCGTGGGTCACAGGGTGACGTTTTATTATCCTCTATGCTCTAGAAATATTTTTCAAAGCGCTGATATTTATTTATAAACGTCTATATTTTAGTTATATTACGCTACTAATCTAAATTTTTTATCTTTAGAGTTGGTGATTGTTAAAATCATCCTAGACTCAAGAAAAAATATAATTAAGATCATCATCATCCTCCTGCCCTTATCCCAATTTTACTTGGGGTCGGCGCAGCATGTCTTCTCCTTCCATACTAAAAAAAATATAATTAAGATATATGTAGTTATAAAAATGTGGAAAACCAGAATAATTTGGTTGACAATTCATCGTCTGATTTTGTGCTAAACATTTTTCTTTGATGTCATTCTATTCAGTTTCGATTGTATAGAATCCAATGTGAAACAGGTAACAATTCATATTATAGGATGTTACAATTCTGTTGAGAGGTTCATCGATACTTCGATTGGTCTAGGTGGTCTTTCATGGAAATATTGTGATTTTTTCCAATCTATAGTAAGCAATTGATACTTTATATTCACAAACGATGTCTTCACAAACGTACCTAGAATAAAATTATCTCTAGTCACAATATATTTGAAGGGCGTCCCGGTGATCCCCTGAATTACTATAAATCTTCAACTCTTAATATGTGCGACATAAAGACTATATTAATTTAGCAAAATATATAAAGCTATTTCGCAATGCCTTTTCTATGTAAAAAGCCTCTCCCTTCTAGTTATCTCGCCTTATGACTTCACCCTTATTAATGCCGTTACGCCCCACCGAACTTGGTTTTCCAAATAGTGACACCAAGTATTGCTTTAAGCTTTTATCTTATTTTACTTTACAAATAACATTTACGATTTAAAGATTTCGTGACATATCTTGCTTTAGAAATCGCAAGGCGTTATTGTTTCATACTAGTTATATTTTTATTACCTTAAGGACGAATTGTATAAAAAACGGTTTAAGTCGTAATTTCTTTGCTAATATAGATCAAAATTTGTCCCCGGCTTATGAATTCAAATTTGAGTATTTATCATTGCCAAGGCCAAAATGTTATCGTTACGGAAAACAAATTTTGCAGCGACCGTTTTTTTTGGTAGCACGTAATCTGAAATCAGTGATATATCTTGAAGTATTTATCTAATAATAAGTGTAAACAATTTTATAATCAATAAGGATTAAAAAATTGGAGAAAATGACTTCGTAAATAACCTAAAGATTTTACGAAACTGTAATAAATAAAAATAGTTATAATAAGTGTACCTTAAACGATTGACACATTCTTTTTTTAATTTATTGGCCTCTTTTCTTTAGATGTTACAACTCCAAGACGCTCCAGTGGATACTGAGGTGGCAGAATATTCTTCATTATTTATCTCACCATATTTTCTAAATACAAATTAATCACAAAATCAGAACTGATTACCAAAGTCAGAGGCATTTCATGGTAACTTAAGATGCTCCTTATATATTATTGTAGGCCCCTGATGATAAATGGTCATCATCATCTATCGAGATTGACACCTTAAGAAATATCTTGTACGGTCAATGTGTCATAAACCCTGGACACGTAAGATGTTATGCCCCTTCTGCACTCCCATAACACTAACAATCTCTGTTATTTTGTTAGTTAGATATAATTTTACAATATAAAATAACTACATAGTGCTATTTAGCATTAGAATAAATATTGGGTGGGTGGTTGTGTAGCTTTCCAGACAGTCTTATGGACATAAAGCCTAACAACAAAATACTAGACCCGTTCCATGACACCTCATAAATTCTATGTATGTACTCTATTAAAATTGGAGAATAACTAAGTCCAGGATCTCTAATCATTCAACCTTGCATTGTATAACAAGCGTTATCTATTAAATATTTCTTAACATGAGCTCAACTTTTTAATTGATATATCGGTCAACGTCGATTCCTTGACTACGGAATGCCAAATTGTAGGTGACAGAATAAGGGAAATTTTATTGAGAACAGCTAATAAAAATGAATAATGACGATTCAACCACGTAACTTTATTCCATCGTACAATAAAAAAGTACGATCGTACGAAATACTATTATAAAAACAGAATAGAAAGAAAGAAAGATGAAAGTATAATCGCTTACAAAAAGAGACATGTTTTTGTCTCTATATTTTCGATATGTTTAATTCAATGAAGCCTCTTTTTTGTTATTATAATAACGTTTATCATTTTAAAAAGTGCCGTGGCTGTATAACCGCGTCTAGGTCATCACACGATTGAAATCGTTCAACGAAATATGCACCATCCATTAAAAGAACAAAAGCATTATTAATGACACAAAAACGCAATTTTGAAACTATCGTAGCGTGATCGAGAATCCAACGATTAAAATATATAAAAAAAAATTAAATATGAAATTACGCAAAACGAACAGCCACAATTACAGTCGGTAAGTTAGAGTTGCAAACGGAGCGTGAATTCAAAGGATAGGTTAGACAATTAAAAGTTAGCCGAGTACTGTCAAAGGGATGGTTATCGCGCTCAGTAGGGCGTTTTAATGTTACGTATTTTGGTTGCAGATGTTTTGAACAATATCTCATGAGATATATTTCTCGTTATACCAGCTATTGCTTGTGAAGCCTGTTTCCAATATTTTCTTATTTACGTCTTAAGCACTTTTAAGTGACCTTTAAACATCAGGTCTACAAGACAATAGTCCCCATGCTTTTTATCAGACAATTTAATATATTAATGTATTCTACAACCAATACATCGACACTAATATTATAAAGATGTTTTTTCTCTATTTCGTATTTTATTTATACGTGTGTGTGTATATTATTTATACGTGTTTAAGTATTTGCGGCAACCACGCAGTGTATTTAAATTTGAATATAAGATAAAAATCTCATGCTGAGCTGCACTAATATTATAAATATAGGCGAAAGTAACTCTATTGCGCTTTCACGACTTTTTCATCAAAGAAACGATTTTGACGAAATTCGGTACGGACAACCCCAAGAAGGCATAGGATGCTTTTTTCACCCTGTGAGAGAGTAATGTTTGGAAAAAGTATTTGTAAACAAATTATTGAAGCATTTTCGTCACAAACTGTTACCAAGCGGTTGAAGCCACAGTTTGAGCTGATATTGTACATACTAACTTATTATTATTAAATTAACATGACACTTTACAAATAAATTCGTTTCATAATTATAATGATAAATTTAAACGTAATCATTATAAAATAAAACATATATGTGTTAAAAATATTACTACTGGTCCGCCGAGACCGCGACTAAACACCGGCACGCGTCGTCAAATCATATTTCTAAATAATTAAGAGCTCTTGAGTCTAGTGTGCTTCATGATAATGACTCAATTCGATACGCTGTCGCTATAATATTCCATGGTTTACATCATGGGATCAATCGTAGGGAGCGGTATTTGACGAAATATTCACGAGTATTTTTTTATTTATATCATTTTAAAGAATACATTACAAAGATATATTATACTTTAACAACTTCTCAGCCTCTTTTTTATTACGTCAGTCTACGTTACGCACAATTATCGGAATTTAAATTCGGTTTGAAATCCGCATTCATAATTTTTCATCATTTGCATATTTTCTCGCTGACGAAATTTTATATTATCAAATGCATAGTAGAGCAACGTAAAAGAGTCAAGAGTCAGTTCCGTCGTTCTTCCTGAGAGGAAAGAGACATAATCTTTAACTGTACGAGCAATTGACCTTTCGAGATTTTCTTCTCTGTGTCTCTATATTATTATATCGCATGCTGAGCAAGTTAGATTATAAAAATTCTGGGATCAATTAATCCGTCAAGTTATTCACTAGTTCTACTAATCATAGATTATGTTTAAATATTATATCACAGCTGTCGCGCCCACCTGGCCGCAGTTGTAACGCAGTTTTATGTCCGTGTATGTTTTATATGTTGATTTATTGTTTAATTGTACTTGCGTGAATGCATTTGAATGTTTGTATTACATTTATTTCTACAAAGTTCGAACGTAAAATATCATACTTATTAAGTTATACCTGAGAATTATTTGTTAATAAGATTTGAAATTAATATATCAAGATATTTATATTAAACGTAAAAATCGTTAAGATGGCAAAGATAATAACAGAGGCTGTTTGATATCAAAACGGCCTCTCAATTTATTTATTTTTATTATTATTTATTTATTTATAATATGTATGTAGTCAAGGCATCCTCGACTGAAATTAAATTTTAAACGCTAAAAGAGTTCTAAAAAAAACTAATAGTATTTTTGGGAATCGAACCCATTGATTTTGAAAATAACAACCTGTATTATTAGACATGCTGATGACAAATACATTACAAAGCATGGTCAAAAGCCACAAACCAACCGTTTCAAGTCTAGTGTAATATTAAATAACAAACACTCAAGATAATAATCACGTTTAAATAATACGGCATAGAGCTCGATGTAGGGGGTCTAATGGATACCACCCGTATCGAATGAGTGCGCGTGTTTCAAATGTTGGCAAATCTGCGGTGACAAGCGTGCATCGGACTGGTTTTTTCTCATCGCGGCACAAAAGGCATGCACTCCGACATTTAAGGGTTGACTTAATTACGTAATTGTTGTTGTGTTTGATAACTTGGTTTTCTATCTGCGATGTAATTTCTGTTTGTTTTGATTTTTTATTTTTTTATTTTATGTTCAAAAGTCTACAAAACAAAATGACAATAAAAAAATACATATGATTACATTTCTCATGATGTAAACACGACATGCGTTTAATATTAAGTACCAATTAGCGTCGCGTCAGCAGCAGAGACCAAGCATATTGTTTAATTGGTTTAGTTTGTGTTACTTAATCTATTGAAATATGTTTTTTAAAACAATTTTTGAGGATACTATAGGACGGTCGGTAAAAATATCATAATTAGAACGAATACTATTGTAAGAGAAACACATACGGTATAAAGGCGAGTGGCTAAGAACATTTGTTCTAGAGGTAGGAAGATAAATTTTATATTTTAATCATGATAGTTGGAGCACATATAGCAATGCTTACACGTAGTAAGATTATCTATGTATTGATAGGCAGAAACAAAACCGTCCCGTAATTTTATATCCTGTTTATAGTGATATTTTTTTTCATTAGTTTTTGACGAACGTAAGTTTTACCAATTAGTAGTAAAAAAGATATGTTCTAAACATGAATTTATATCTTTTCCACGAATCAATAACTATTATACGAATAATAACTAGGTAGAATCGATCACTAGTAATATATAAATCAAATACAATAGAAACGAAAGATTATAATAAAATTGTAAATAACAATTCTTAAACGAGTAATTCTTTATAGGTATTCTATTCCTAATATTGGCGATCCATAATCCGTCGTGGATGATTATTTTACAGTTAGCGGTGCATTATTCAGTCAATCAAACAGTGGGTCGGTTCCGCTGCTCCAAGTCGCTAACTGGATGGGTGGGGCCGTGACCAATTTATCACGAGTCCAAATTAACCACGGTGCAACTAATGGTGATGGTCTCGTGAGAATAAAACTTTGTTAGTTTATCTTCAGGTTTCATAAATCGGCTTGTAACGATTTTAAATTGACTTAATATAATTAAATCTTTGTCAATCTACAAGCGTAGGCTTGACAGTGATGAGGACGCCATAACACAGATTATTGAAACAGTCTAGCTATAAACCTATATATATAGCTATATAAAATAGCTAGTTACGTCATATTAAATACATATGTAAAAAAAAACCTAGTGATTCATTACATAAAAACTAATTACATTTCGAAACATATGAAATTCATAGTTATCGCTCGCGGCTTCGCTCTCCTTTTGGGGGTTGGTTGTCTGGTTTTAAATAAAGACTAGGATATTTCTATCCGTGGAATTCAAACTTGCTTCCTTCCGAATTTCATGAAATTCGGTTAAAAGGGCTGGCCGTGAAAGCGTAACAGACAGACAGAGCTACTTTCGCATTTATAATATTATACGTATATATTTTTGTGCATATGTATAGTGTTCGCTGTGGTGACGGTTTGTTCGATTTATAGTATTCGCGGCATATAAACACGACAATGCGTGGAGGACGTATTGAATAATATTCGCTTCATTAATACAAACATTGCAAATATTAAATGCTTAATTATCGTTCATTTATTTACTATAAATCAATATTTAGTTCCCTTTCCATTACTACAAAGGCGTCAATTGATCCGCTGTTTTTTTTTTCACTTGGCGACTACGCCTAGTAATATTATACCGTTCTTGTCTTAATTATTTTGTGAATTAGCAAATATTTTGACTAATTTAGTATATTGCTAGGTTCTGAACATGTGTGAGTGACGCGTTTATTATATACTTATATACATATAAGTTGTTAAACTATGTGATATCGTTTCGTGAATAAATGTTAGTGTAAGTGTCAAGCAAATATACAATAATGTCATGATAAGCGTTTATACAAATAGCATAAGATAAAATAAAAAATACCTACAATTTGAAGTAAAGAAATGAACAATCAAAGCAAAGTTAAACTCTATAAACTAACAGCATTGATCCCTTTAACCCTCGCCAAGTCGGCTTTATTGCCCGAGACAGAGTTAACAAAATTAATGGCTAAAATTTCTACACCCGAAATGAATACATCGGAGGGATAGAGAATAAATCAATGTTACGTTGCATTTTGGACGATACTCTTCCAAAATTTTGGTACTACTCATAAGCTATGGCGTTTAAATATTTATGACGAATGCTTATATCAAAATATTTAATTTTTATTAAAAACCAAATATATATTTATTTGAAAATTTAATTGATATAATTTAAAATAATTAATAAATAATAAAAATAATAAATAAACTTCTATTTCACGAAATACTTGTATAGAAACATTCAGATCAATCGAGCGTGACGTATTAGTAAACATAGAACGGATCACAAACTTTTGCAATAATAATATTAATACAACGAATTAAGACGTCTGAAAATTTAAGTATCTCAAATCGTCGTTATAGATCCTAAAAACTTAAGCTTATTAATTTATATATAACATACTCATACGATATATGTATCAATCAGTAACTTGAATACCAAGTTTACCATTATTAAAATATGAAAATATTAAAATAAATAAACCGGTTAAAATCTTCCTAAAGCTTACTATTCAAAAATACTTATATATTACAAAAACCTATTAAATTTAAAGTAATCAGTTATGGTTTATCATTTTTGGAACAATAATTTCATCATTCTTTTTTCTTTTTTTAATCAATTTATATAGATGTATGTAATACTTTATACTATTTTAATATAAGATAAATTTAAAATAGTAAAAAAAGATAATTGTTTTTAAAGTTTACATCGCGGTTTACATTTAAGTTTGAATTAAAGTAGTACAATAATATTAAAGTTACCCGCTACCTCTCATAACTGGTACCAAATAAGGAAAAGTGGCACGCGTCATTCGCCGGAAGCGAGAGACGAGCGCGTGCGCCGATTCTAATGTTCAATGGAACGTACGGAGGCACACTTGAAACATTTTTATTGTAACCAGCGCCGGGGGCCGCGTAGTATTGTTAGACCCTACGTTTTAAAGAACAAGATATAAGAAATAAATTGCTTGGGAGTATATGATATAATTGCACCAAGAAAAGACAGAAGCAGATACATACATTATTACTTAGTGGCTACAGACTATACGATCGGAGATAGCCCAGTGGTTAGAACGTTTGCATGTGAATCGATTGCGGGTTCAAACCCTGGCAAGCATCACTGAGTTTCCATGTGATTAATTTATGTTTATAATTTATCTCATGCTTGGCAGTGAAAAAAACATCGTAATGAAATCTGCATGACTGATTTCAATGAAATCCTACCACGTGTGTATCCACCAAACCGCATTGGAGCAGCGTGGTGGAATAAGCAAACCTTCTTCACAAAGGGAGGGGCGGTCTTAGCCCTGCAGGGTAATTTTACTTCCTTTACTTTTAGTTAGACGTATCTTTCAAATTAATACATCTTACATTTTTATTACATGAATAACGGACGAATTGACCAATAGTCGACCGTAGAATCTTTATATAAACATCACAAAAATAAATAACTGGATTAGGATATAAGAGTATATCACTACCATTTTACATATTTTAAACTAGCGACCCTCCCTGGTTTTGCACAGGTGTAATGCTGACACTAATTATACTACAGAATGTCTGTATATATAACGTTCACAGTTTTTTTGACATTAGACAATACAAACCGCTGTGTCCCTGGATTTTAAACTCTGTAAAATCGTATAATATTCAGTATTATACGTATAAATTATCTTGAATTACCCTATCTATTAAAAAAACGCATCAAAATCCATATCCATTCACATTTTTTTAATGTCCGTTTTTAGTATGGTCTCTATTATTTTTTAAAACCTTTTTTTGTTAGCGTTTAGCCCGTAAATGACAGAATAATATGTCAAAATATATATTGTTAACATGTTCTTAGTTTATTAAAACATTTAGATTTTTTTTAAAAATAAAAATTACCTAATATTAATAGTAAATGACAATATAATTTAAAATCCAGCATGTCGAATGTAACTTATTACGAGCAATGGCTAAAAATTAAAGAACAAATGCAAATTGCTATACTAGAAGATGAACGCTTACAAGAATTAGCTTCAGCCTTTGTGGGAATCAAGCCTCAAGGAACCGCAGTAGAGATCGTTGCTCGAGTGTATTGTAAGTTTTGTGATTTATACAACAAGTTGTGTGAGTGTTATGATCAAATGGAACAAGTTCAAAGACGACCATTTATAAAAAAAATAATTGATGCACTAACTTGTCGTATCCTTGAACTGAAAACAACTCTAGAGGAAGTAGAGCTTTTCGAGTTTACATATCCTGATAATGCACTGCAACAATTACTCATGGTGCCACAAGATATTCGAATACTTTGTCCATTTCATTATCCATACGAAATCAGACAAAAAGAAATGCAATATATTATTGATCAAATTTTTGCTGGTAACCGAATAGGCGATCCGACCCCAACAGCTTCTGAAATTGAACGTCGAGAACAAGAAAGGTTAGAAGAAGAAGAAAGAATACGCCTAGAAAAAGAAGCTGAGATGAAAAGAAAATTGGCTATGGGAGAAGAAATTGTATTATCCGATTCCGAGTCTTTACATTTATCCCCAGAAGAATTAGAGGAATTAAAACTTCAACAAGAATATAATGAACATATTTTAAATATTCAGCGGATGGAACGGTCGAAATATACTATACGGGAAAGGACTCATACTTTTAATAAGGATAGAGACTTATATCTTGAACTTGCTGGTTTAAAAGCACCACAGGCTAGCGAAGAATTAAGAACGAGGGCAGCCTCTTTTATCCAAAAAATATACAGGCGATTTATGGAACTTAAGCGAGAACATGTAACTATGAATATGCAAAAAGAAAAGCTTGATATGATAATCCCATCTTGGGTACCACCCTCAGCAAAGGAGAAATTAAAAAAAGTTAAAGAAACTCGACGTGAATTTAGAAATAAATATTATGAAAATTGGCTTGCAGAAAATCTTAAAGAAAATAGTCGTGTAGTTAGACTGAGAGAAGGAGACGTGATGGAAGATATATCAGCCGAAATCAGGCAATGGTTTCGTGAATGGTACGATGAAGTAAGACTATTTGATGAGTTTCCTTTTCCCGAAGAAGGGGGCTCTATACTGATTGTTACAGGGGAAACATTCACTATAGAAGAGTATATTGAGTGGCGAACAGAAGAAGAGAAACGACTAAAATCAGAAGGTGCACAAAAAAGTAAAGAACAGATTAAAGCGGAAAAATTAGCAGCTCGCGAGGAAGAAAAAAGATTAAAATTAGAAGCTAAGTTAAAAGAAGAAAAAAGATTACTTGATTATAAAAAGGCACGACTTAATCCTGATAATGATCCAGGTATTTATATTACCATTGGTACAAATATCAGCCAGGTACATGAAGCTTGGGACAAATATCAAAATCAATGGAAAGACACAGATACAAGAGATCCTCCTTTAGATGTCATACGTGGTTATATATCAAAACTGATTACAGAAAATGCTTATCAAGACTTGCAGTTAAAATTACGTCCAGTTGTCGATGAACTAATGAGATTAGAACTAAATATGCTTAAAAACTCTCTGAAATTGGACTATCAGGCAGCTGGTATTGCGAAACCTCCACAGAGTAAAAAAAGGAATAAACCAAAAAAAATTAAAGTGTCAAAGCCAGACAAGGTTCCACCAGCGGCTATGTTCCAAGCTTTGGTCGATGAAGGTATTATAAGAAAATATGAACACATTACATTAGATGATTATTGGGGAGATACAAATTATGCTGCTGCTGATACACGTGCAGTACTTTGGACACCAAGTTTTCCACCAGCGTGCTTAGGCGATGTTAAAGAACAAGTCAGATTACGATGTTTACTAACACTTGGATCATCGTGTCCAAATGCAGTTCGCTCTCAATTACTTGTCGGACCTAAAGGTTCTGGTAAAAAGACATTGATATATGCAATCGCTACGGAAACTAATTCTATACTTATAGATTTATCGCCGATGAATGTGTACGATAAATTTCCAGGACCGAAAAATTTGAAAACGATGTTTGCGTACGTTAACAGAATAAGTAGATTAATGCAACCCACTATTATTTTTGTCGATAACGCTGATAAAATTTTCTGTAAAAAAGTACCAAAAGAAGAAAAAATGTTTGACCCTAAGCGTCTTCAGAGAGATTTTTTTAAAGAGATAATTAAGCCGCTCATTCCCAGTGAAGATAAAATTTTAATATTAGGCACTGCAACAGAACCCTGGTTGGCAAAAAATGGACAGATGTACAAAGTTTTTCCTTCATTAATTCTTTTGCCGAGAACGGATTACGGAAGTATTTCATATATCCTAACTAAAATACTAATGAAATATCACGGAATGAATCGTGAGTTTAATGTTCACTGTGTCGCACAGGTTTTACGAGGATATGATATAAATTCTATAAGAAAAGCTATCGATAAATTGATGAATGGCAAGCGTGTTGCAGAACTATACTACAAGCCTTTAAAGCCTGAAGAAATCATCAATGCCGTTTTAGATTTTGAGGATGTTGTTTACACGGGCGAGGCAGACTATGATATGTATAAAGAATGGTACGAGTCGTACTCCCCGTGGGGTAAAAAGTATCTTGACTACATGCAGATGCTAGAGTCTCAGCTGGCTTATAAATTAAAAGCAGATAAAAAGAAAAAGTAACTTTTTGTTAATTTTTAAATTATTTATAAATTTGAAATGGTTTTACTTACATTTTTTGTTTTGGTCATAAATGAGAGGAGTGAATCCTTAATATTGGAAAGAACAAAAACGGATAAATTTTGAACATACGCGGAACCAATTCATATTAACTAATACATATTGATATTTCCATGTATTTCAGACAATTGTATACAAAAAAACAACAAACAATATTTATAAATTATAGTAAGCATAGAATTGACCGGCATGTTATAATGATTAAAGAAATATACATAAATCAAAACATTTTTTTTTAATAAAGGGTAATAATTATATACTAAACATTATTCATAAAAAATAAGAAGTGGAGTCGGATTAATTAAATATTTGCATACGATAGTATAAAATATTCTAGTCTTTGTTAGAGAATTTTTTTATAATCATTACAGGAATGAGCTGTATTTTTCTTACAAAAATACACTAACTTGCTTAAAACCCATTCTCATTGTAACTTTACAGAATATAGGATAGCATTTTATGATCATAGCATTGTACTTACTGCATAATATTTCAATAAGTAATTTTATGAAATAAGTAGCGGTAATAGGGTAACAATTTAACTAATAGCACCACTTTCGTATGGACTTGAAAAGTTGAACCATCAAAAGAATAGGAAATGACGTAGCTTTGGACCTAGTTCTCGCATAATACGATAGAGGGCATTATACTATAATGTCTCAAAGCATGAACTTTCGCCGCCTGTTTAGTTCATCGTGTATACGCGACGTTCCGCTAGATGGCGTGTTATGTTTTTTCTAACTTCATGTAATTAAGATTTATTTTTAAAATTTGCTTTGCGTAAATTATATTGTCAATATAAACTGTTATATAATGGTAATTTTAAATTGTAACAGCTACTTAAATTTAATTTTACAATTTTAATTTTATTATTATTTATTATTATTATATTGTTGTTTTTTAAGTATTCCTTTGTTTATATGAGAATTATTAACGTTAAGGTCTTAATTATATAAAATTAAAAATAGTTACTATACAAATCACCATTGCATCAAAATTTTACCGTTAAATTGCAAGAATAATAATAAATAGTATAATTTATTTATATAAATAATAATTATTATTATTATGAAATAAAATGGTTAAAGTATGTTCATTGTAAGTTCAGAATAATAAACGAATCTAATACATTTAGGTATTTATAATATTATATTACAAATATGGTCTTGATTGTTTTTAAAATCTGAATATTCTATATAAGTAGTCTCTTATAGCACATTTAATGTGAAATAGTCCCAAATCTACCATAAACAACACCCAAGAACGTCTACTATATATTAATGAAATGAATATTTAAGCTATCATAAAACCAACATTTTTTAAATTTATTAAAAATGTCGGTTTTATTTATTATTCGATCCTGAATATATGGGATAAGGGCATTTGACGATGGCTAGTGACTCTACTTAAATATACTTCTATATTAATATAGAATTACATTTTTTTTTATTTCTGCTGTCATACTAAGTACTTATTTCATTGATTAATAACTTAATAAGCTAATTATGATAAGTAATATCATATATTTATTAACACGAGATTTGAATAAATGTATTTAGCCAAGATCAAATCAGAAATCAGAGTTCTATGTTATAATAGGTTTTATTCGATATTACAACTAACGAACTAGCTCCAATACGAGTGCATTAACTGTACAATATTCCGAGAAACTTAAGTATAGTGTCTTCGACTGGTATTTTAAATAAAAAAATGTTAAGCTGATACAACACTGATACAGAAATATGAATGATAAAATATAAATGCAATAAAATTTATTCGGGGCTCCAAAACCGATTTGTCTCTTGATGGTAAAATCATCTTTCAGTCATAAGCTTTGTTGTTAACATATATGTTTGTAATATTAGGTATATTCATTTTGAAAAGTTTCATTAGCTCCTATTTCGAATTCCGTTTTTTACTGTATTTAAAATTGGAAATTGAAATCAGACTTAGGATTGTTATTTAATTTTCATTGTATGAAAAAACTGGTCATACATTGGTGCGATTCACAAATTGTTCCAATATTTCACTTAAGATCATCCAAGTCAGGCGTGTGTCATTGATCGAAACAAGTGATACGTGCAGTCAGAGTCAGAAATCCCTTCCGTCTTTGCTTTCAAATAACGTTTACAAGCAAGCGAACGCCTTCCTCTCGGTTACAACTCTTACGGCAACTAATTTCCTGACTTCTTCTGAATGCAATGTGCATTGAAACGTTTGGATATTCCTCTCAAGTCACCCTTAACGATAGTGGCGGTTATTTTTTACTTTGACACGAAATTTCATTATGTAATTGCTACAACTCAACATCTTCGAAGTAATTCTCTGTCATGAGACAATCCTAAACTTAAAATTGATCGTTCTTGAAGCGTTGAAACCACTTCGGTTAGATTTTTTTCTAACAGAGATCTCACTATAAATATTTAAGAGTATTCGAAGAACTTCGGCCGTATTAAAACGCACCAACTAACTTTGCTCGTACCTACGTGAAGGTATGTGAACATATGCCAATGAATACTTACCGCCAAAGCCATCTGTAGAAAAAACGGTGAAAATAAAGATAGAAACAAAATCTGTTACAAAAATCTTTCGTGTACATAAGGCATTCATATTTCAACTTGTTGATTTTAAAAGACAGAACTCACAATTTCCAAAATAATCTAACCATACAAAAAATAAATATTTTATGCGCTTCTAAATTATTGAATATATTAAATATTATGAATATATATATGAATGCAACCTTAAATATATTTAAAATGAGATTTCTAAGATAAATGGAGACATAGACTAACAAAATATTAAGCTATTTTATCAATTAGTTCAATAAATTTACTAAATAGCTGAAATATGTTTTTAATTATTTCGATAGAATCGGTAGGTATATTTTATAAACCAATACCTACTTAGGAAATATTTCTATAAGATTTTTAAATCAGATTGAAAATTAGTGATACTCAAACACCCCCTAAATACATTTATCAAGCAATCTATCTCACTGTCTCACGAAATTATTTTAATTTCACCAAACATAAAACCACTGTAAGCTCAAGACCCCAAAGGTAGTTTTAATCACATTATCAGCTGGTAGATTAGCGGTAGGAAGACATAAAGGGTCCATTGTAGTTGCGAACTCGGAAGCTCTCTCTCTTTCCCCCCTGCGGAAATGGCGGCGGGGAGCGGAGACAGCGACGTCCGGAGGTGAACCCTGCGGTACTAGGTGCAAGAGACTCCATCGTCCGAACAACGACCTAGTTTTAGAAACTCCGTACTGACTGACACTGACCAAGTAACATCGGTGATGTTAGTGTTGTTTATTCGTCATAATATACTATATTTTACATATATTATATATATTTCAGATATTTATTTCCTACTTCATTTCTTAATACATTTACAAATAATTTAATTTATTTACATAACAATTATTATTAACATTAAGGTCTTAACTATATACGGATAAAAACAAAAAATAGTTACTGTACAAATCATGACCGTAAGGAATGGTGGTAAGAGTGCTTGGAGCATTTCTGCATTGAATGGCGATTCTGTTCTCTAGACAAAAATTAATCAGCCCTGCGGTCACCAGTATTTTATGTTTCCGTTACATATAAAAAAAAAGTTTTTAATTATTACATAAACAGACCGTGTGGTGTCCGACATAGTACAGTATTACTATATAGAGATCTAATAAGCAGGGCCGGACCGTGAGTTTAGGGGGCCCTGGGCTAATACTACTTAGGGCCCCACGTAAGACACACCTGAACGTAGACTTGAATTAAATTAATGGGTTTGATTAATTGCAGGATTCGCAAACCAAACGATCTTAATTAAAAAAATGATGGATTATTTCGCATTATGGTCTATTTTTGACTTGACATAGATGGGGGCCCCTTGAATCCACGGGGCTCTGGGCTGAAGCCCAAAAAGCCATACAGTAGATCCGGCCCTGCTAATAAGCCAACTCGTCTTATACGTAAACGCCGCCTGAATGAGGTTCTTTTAAAGTGCGATGGCGGAAAATTCACCTACACAATATTCCTAAGGAGGATTGGCGTGGCATGCGGCCAACCGTAAAAGATTGCTAAGTCCGTATTTCTTGCAGTGTTTCAAAACACTCTACGCCGACCCCGAATATATGGGATAAGGGCATTTTGCTAGTAACTCTACTTAAATATACTTCTATCTTAATATAGACTTACTTGGTGGTAGGGCTTTGTGCAAGCCCGTCTGGGTAGGTACCACCCACTCATCAGATATTCTACCGCTAAATAACAGTACACTATATTGTTGTGTTCCGGTTAGAAGGGTGAGTGAGCCAGTGTAATCACAGGCACAAGGGACATAACATCTTAGTTCCCAAGGTTGGTGGCGCATAGGTGATGTTAGAAATGGTTAATATTTCTTGCAGCGCCTTTGTCTATGGGCGGTGGTGACCACTTACCATCAGGTGGCCCATAAGCTCGTCCGCCAACCAAAGCCATAAAAAAAAAAAAAAAAAACAAAAAATAGACATACAATTTATGATACAATATGTAAAAAGGGCATTATAAATAAAAGCCGATACGACACTTAAAAACAAATAACAAACCCAAGTATAATTTTTTTTCGGGTGTAAAAATATCCTCATAACGCATTACTAACTAACTAATGGTGCATTTAATCTGATTCGTCTTATAACATTCATCATTTCCTTAATACATTTAAAATCGAGTCGGTTAAATATCTAATTTACGTGACACAACTTACATATTTTTTTTCTATATATTTTTATGATTTCATTACCTCCTATAAAGCTCCTATCCCCGTACTGTCTAGACTTGTACGTGAAAACCTAAGGCGAGTCGGTTTAGGTACTTCATCCCATCTCCCCAGTAAACTAATTAAAACTACAAAGTTTTTCAATAAGACCCTCGTCGGTCTGTGATGAGTCCGCCACAGAGCGGAATGTTCCACTTCGTATTGTCAAAGTGTAAAATTTTTACAATTAAATCCGTTCCGATTACAAAAGTTTTTTATATGTTTTCATTTTATTTATAATAAATCATGTTTATGAAACAAATCCATGTCAAATAGAAAAAATAAACAAATATACTATTAAGAAATATATGAATTGAAATTTAAAATTATTACTTAAAATCTAACGAAAAAAACATTTTTTGAAAGAAAATTAAAAAAATAACTATATATTTGTATCTTCAACTTCAAGTGAAATAAGTTGTTAGTAAGACTAGATTAAAAGGATTCGCTATAAGATTCGTATGTACATATAATTATTAATTAGGAAATTAATTTTCCTATGTACTACTTACAGTGCAGGAGTTCGACTAATAATAATCAAACTGCTCACAATAGTATGATTTCACGTGAAGTCAATGCCTAAGTTTAATTCAAATGACAGAAATAGACATATGGATAGTAGACAGGCAGAGTCGTACCCAGTCGCTATTTGTAACATTATACATTTTCTATATTCAAATGAACTAGTAGGTCTCGCGCGAAACTTCGCGTTTATTCAAAATATTTTTTAGTAATTTCGAAACCTATTTCGGTTTTGTTTTGATTTCATTTCATTCTATTAGTTATTTCATCATTCTTTTAGTCATCTACATTTGGCGCCAAAATGATGAAAGTTCTTTTAAATGAAATTTTTACTATCAAATAGTATACATTAGTTCAGTTAGAAGGTTTACGTTTTCGTTTTTTTTTACTTATACAGCCATAGTACCGCTCTCTTACCGGCCAGTAACTTTTTTCCGGTCTCTAAAACTATTTCTTTGTTAAATTGTAACAATTTAGCAAAATCCTCTTTAATTTTCTGCATATCTACAGCTGGAGCTCTTCAAAATGAAACTATAACCGATTTTTTATCACTGGGACAAAAATCGGCCTACGCTATATACAAGATATACAAGATGTGTACGATTTGTATAGTAAATTTTTATGAATAAACGATGTTTATTGATATTATTTGTGATAATCGAGAGTGAAAACTTTGTTGAATTAATTAGCTTTAGGAAACTGCCAGGAACATCGTGTTATTGAAAAACGTTAGACTGTATGTCCTTAGTCATCTCTCAAATAAAAAAAAAACAATAATTCTTACCTGGATTTGAGCTGCTGATTTTATATTTAGAGGCACACATTCAGTTCACTGGACTCTTATTACTTGTTCCTTAACATCTTTATAGCGATCAATAAAAAATAAAAATCAAACGTTTTTCTTTTGTAAATCTTGAACGATTCATACAATCGAATCAGAGGATAATTGAGTTTCTTGGCTCTAAATCATGGAAATAAAAAAATAATGCCATGTACCGCGCAATAAGCAATCGGTATAAGGGCGCGTTTTCATAATCATATAGTTTTTAACATAGACAACGAATTCGTACTTGTAAATTTTATATAATTATAATGACAGAAATTTGTTATAGCGATGTCACTTCTCTTGAATTTAACGACAAAGTAAGCACTACTGAGAATATATTGGATACATTAATAACAAAAAACATAATTGAGGGTCGATAACTGAAATACGTTTTCGCTGTAAAATATAATACATTTTAATTTGATATTTTATAAAGTGACAAGCCTGTTGTTCTTAAGTTGATTCGGTGATTAATTTCCCTAATTCCAAAAGCGACAAACCACAGTAATTTCGACCTCATCACATCATTTTCAGTTGTCATATAAGGTTATCATATATATAAGTTGTCATATATTTAAAAGGTAATAACAGTTCCACTCTAACTGATTTCATGTATTTCCCGTGGGCTTTTACCAATAACCATTAAATAGTTCTGTGATTAAAATGTTGACAAGTCGTCATAGCCACGTATGAAAATTCCGCTTAATTTGGGACGCACCGACTCCTCCCTCATCCCTCTACCCTATCCCTGCCACCTCTCTACGTTCTAAGCTCATTTCCTGCACGCCGCCTGCCTGAATTAATTTTAAATTAAGTACGGATAAAGCCAGGATCTGTCGAAGTAAACATAAATAAATACGCTTTGATTTCGTAACTTCGGTTCAGTTGAGTGTGAGTTATTTAATTATGAAGCTCTTTGATTAGTATGAAATATAAATTAGTAATACTTGGTTATTCTATTATTGTATGTTTGGTTTTCATTTACAGATTCAGTATTTACCTCTGATAAAATTAAATTAATTATGTGAAATATCATATTTTTTATTTTGGTCTTAAGATCAAAGTGGTGGCGCTACGTTGTGGCAGCTAAGCCGCGTTTCGTCCGGTATGTGAGAACCCCCCCCCCCCTAAAACATGATGGTTGTGCTGAATTTGGTATCATTACCCCAGGAGGATAACATCAGCGATTGCGGTGGAGATTCACTCTCTGGGCATTCATACTCAGGCTGTACACTGCCTGAGCAGGGATGCTCAAGCTGCCCTCCGAATTCTGGGGAGGGGGTCAAGTTTGCACTCGTCACTGCTTGGGGCAAGCGTAGCAGGCATCATAAGGCAATTCCTTCCACCTTCGCTGTGGACTTATGCAACATAAGGGGACTCAACTCCAACTTGAATGCCCTTCACTTCTACCTTGAGATGGCAAAACCGGCCTTGCTTTCTCTTACCGAGTCCCAGATGTCCTCTCTGACTGATACCACTTATCTTTGCTACAAATTGGATTCATTTTTATCAAAAACTGGGCTGTGCGTTTACGTTAGAGATGATATGCTCTCGACACCTCGGCAGTCTTGAAGGGCAAAACCTATCGGTTATCTGGCTGCGTGGAGGCTTCAATAGTCATCCGCGAATCTACGCATACATTTATTCGTATCATAGCGGCTATGCTGTAACCGACCGACTGTTTAAGCTACAGCTACAGATTCTGTGCTGCAGCAGATCCCATCCGCAGAGATCGTTATTCTTGGTGATTTTAATACCCAACACGCCCTCGGCTCACGCACAACCGATCTTGCGGGTAGTTCTGTTCTTGACATCGCTTTAGCATATGATCTGATACAACTGTTCACCTCTCTAATATGAATCCCGGACGTGGAGGATCATACACCTTCCTTGTTGAACCTTCTGCTGGATTCTCTTTTGGACAGCTACCAGTTTAACGTAGATCCCCTTCTAAGATCGTCGGATCACTGTCTCGTCCAGAGTAGTGCTGATTGCACGCTCCTCACGGCCTCGCTTTGTAAGCTGGCATCGTGTATTTGTTAGGGATGCGGTTCTTGATGCGGTGCTTCAGGGTATGGATCTATTCATTCCTTATTCTGCAATACCCATCGGTGGCATGTCACAGCATTGGTTTGGTCGCTTCCGCAAAACGTCGTCACGTCGAAATCAGGAACGCTATCAAGCCTGGGCTAAAGCATCAGCGTCTCGTGATGTAAATACCAGCGGATTCAAAAAGGAATGTAACTCTGCCTCTAGGTTCTTCAGAAACGTCATTGCTACGACGAAGACGGAGCACATTACCAGAATTGGCCAGAGAGTGGTGCGGTGGTTCTGGTCACTCGCTAAGGCTGTCTTAGGGAATTTCTGTCAGCCTTCTTTTCCATCTTTGCACAGGGATGGTGAGTCATTGGTTCATACCGTGAAGGACAAAGCTGATCTTTTAGGCTCTCTCTTCACATCGAACTCGACTCTGGATGACGTCTGCATTTATTTCCTTGTTCATAAGTCGAGTGAAACCGATGGCATCCCTCAAATGGTGCAATGGATATGTGCTCTCGAGTTGGCACCGGTCGTAACGCGTTTTCCGGCAATCCTACGTATTAGGCATCAACCCAAATTCTGGAAGACATATTTAGTGCATTCGATCCTTAAAAAAGACAACCGCTAAGACCCGTCAAAAATTCTCCAAGGTAATGGAGTCCATTATAAACTGCCAGCCCCTACGGTGCCTAGAGGAGCACCAGCTGATAAGCGACTGCCAATACGGTTTCTGCCGGGATCGCTCGCCGGTAATCTTAGAGTTTACCTTACACATAGATTCGCGGAGTAGTTGAAAACAGCAGAGGCATTAGCAGCCAGTTTGGAAATAAGGAAGGCCTTCAATCGCGTATGGCACTTCTAGCGCTTTTTTCGAAACTTCCTTCCTACAGCATCCCAGAAATTATACAACTGGATCACCAGCTTTTTGCCAGATCGGAGCATTAAGATCGTTGTGGATGGTGCATGCTCTGGCTTAAAATTCGTCAATACTGGTGTTCCACAAGGCTGCGTACTATCACCCAGTCTGTTTCTTCTGCATATCAATGACTTATTACAAATCATAAATATTCTCTAGTATGCAGACGACAGTCGGTACACACTTTATACACCGGCCGTGCTAATATTTCTCAGGAAAACGTCGACGAAAACCGGAACAAACTAGTGTCTGAAAATGAGTCTTCCTTAAACAAAGTCTCGGACTGGGGCCGGCTAAAGCTAGCCGTGCAAGCTTGGTGTGTTCAGCAAGGCAAGACGGTACTTCACGTTGGCCCATCGCCTGAAACCTCTAGGCGGGTGCTCCCAGTACTAGCTTCTTCCATTTGACCGTATTCAACGCAGAGCGGCTCGAATTTTTCGACGATCAAGTCCTAGCCGATCCGCTTGTTCATTTGGCTTTGCGTAGAGTATTCACTCTGGATCTTCCACCGCATTTTTTACGGGATATGTTCTGAGGAATTGTTTGGATTAAACAGGGCTGCTAAATTTCACTACAATTCAGCAGCCAAAATTCCTAGTTCCACCCGAACCACCTAGATGTCCGAAAACCCACAAAAGCGCGATATATAAGGCATTTTCTTCCTCGCACAGCCACTCTGTGGAACCAGCTTTTGCCAGCGGTTTTTCCGAACCGATATGACTCTTCAAAAAAAGAGCATACACTTTTCTTAAAGGCTAACAATGCATCTACAAGACCCCTGGTGTTGCAGATGTCCATGGGCGGTGGTAGTCACTTTCCATCAGATGACCTTCCTGCCCGTTTACTACCTATAACATAAAAAAGTCACCACCGCCCATATAGACAATGGCACTGTACGAAATATTAGCAGTTCCTTACATCGCCAATGATCCACCAACCCTTTTAATCGGAACACAACAATACAGCTAAAGAGTACAACAACAACAACTAATGTAATGAATGGGAACCTACCTAGACGGGCTTGCACAAAGTCTTTGATTTCATTATTAATTATTTCATAACCATTACTTTCAATATTAGATATGTGCTGAGCGACTCTTAATAAAATATTATATGAATGCAATAAATAGCGATACATGGAAATATTTACTTAATTTTATTGCTCATATATGTATAACAGTTAGGATATTTCTTTTCTTTACCCAATAAGTCAACATTTAATATCTTTGGTGAGCTGAGCACAGACTACATAACACTTTGTTTGAGTGTAGGTATACAATACGATAATTATTAAGACGAAATAAATAGAGTTTAATTCAAATAAATATATTTTTATTTACTTGCAGATAATTCTAATTGATGACCTAATATGTATATATGGATATATACATATATCGAGAGTCTCATAATTTATAACATGCTTATAATAAATAGAAAGCTAAAATAAAATAGCTATATCATATTTAAAATTAATATTATAAAGTGTATTGTACGTTATATTCCAATTATTGTATAATTATATAGATATATATAATTAAAAACATTTTTGTCTTAAGTATTTAAACACCCTTACTGTAAGTAGCGGCAACACTGCGGAAGTACGCGGCGCGGCAACGTCGCTGCTGCATCGATCATGCCGCCACGCACACATACAAAGATAAGACACGTAACACACACTAAGGCATCTTTCTTCACGCCCCGAGGTGTTCAGGTCACGTTTAATCACTATAAGACCTTTGGATTGTTTTGACTAATTGGCTTTTAAAATGAGTTTAGTAGTTAATACGATAAAATTAATTTTATTTCTTCATTTACATATTTCTGTACAACGAGCTCTTGTATTGTTTTTGTTTATGAATATGAGCATAAAGTGTTTTATTTTATTTTACTTTTGACGTCTGTGCATTTAAACTAATAAAGTCTCCCGGTACGATATAAATTTCCCTAAAAATAAAACACCACAAATGAAAAAAGCAATCAAGTATCCAAAGCTCTTTACTTCTCGATCGGTTTTCACAAGCTTTGATCAAAGCTCGGATCGTTCTGTCAAAGAGTCGCCGTATTTTTCATTAAACCATTCGGGTTTTTAGAAGAAAATTTTTCATTTCACGTATTTGGAATTGAATTTGTAATTTTAACGTTAAAATGTTAATTTATAACACTTTTTTATCTGTATCAATGTGAAGAGATCTTGATATGATGAATTATTACAGTATTAAGGACGATAAATATTTTAAACGCATTTCATTTAGTTAATATGTTTAAAGCTGTTATTGTACAGCTTCGGTTGGCTCACAATACATCTTAGCTGAACGAAGCAAATCAAAAATTACTATAATATGTACCTATAACCGAATCTTCTTATCTATTGAATTATGTATATTCAATAGCAATGTTATTCAGACAAAATATTTGCATTTATATCATTAGTATGATTTAACAACAAATTGATATTAAACATTGAGCACATTCTGACCACGTGGAATATCAATAAGAATGCCATCATCACGTCATCATCATTATCATCAAGTCTTCGATGTAAATAGTTGTTTTGTCGCCTGAGAATGTTAGCTACTAGTTAATCGTCCCGTCTTCGAATGAGTGAAATAAGTATTTACATAAAGAGTATAATGGCCGAGATGGCCCAGTGGTTAGAACGCGTGCATCTTAACCGATGATTTCGGGTTCAAACCCAGGCAAGCACCACTGAATTTTCATGTGCTTAATTTGTGTTTATAATTCATCTCGTGCTCGGCGGTGAAGGAAAACATCGTGAGGAAACCTGCATGTGTCTAATTTCAACAAAATTCTGCCACATGTGTATTCCGCCAACCCGCATTGGAGCAGCGTGGTGGAATATGCTCCAAACCTTCTCCTCAAAGGGAGGCGTTTAGCCCAGCAGTGGGAAATTTACAGGCTGCTAATGCTAAAAAAAATGTATATATTAAAAGTCAAACATGTCTGTCATTACAAAATAATAAAATACCAAATAGTAAGGTATACGGTCCCTTGGAGCTCTTAATAAATGTTTTGTGGCAAAAGTATATTCACAGGCGTTCGCCGTGCAACTCAGCATCACAAGTCCAAGTTTCATCAGAATCGCATGAATAGTTGTGGCACGCATAGCAGAAATATATACAAAAAAAAAATGTTATATATATTGATTAGCTAAATACTTTCGTAATAAAAACAAAAACCTCTGTTTCTATGATTAGATTAACAGTTTATTCACAATGAGTCGTCTCGCCTTTAGATATGTAAAGGAAAACACGGAAAATCTATCAAATACATTTTACTAGAAATTGAATTTCTGTTACGTGTAAAACTCAATTAAACTGCGATGCAGCTGCAAAGAGAAATAAAAGCTGAACTCACCCCTAAAAGTCGACGAGACGTTATACATACACATGTCTACGACAAATTCGCTTCTATTTCATTTATATTGCAAATATATTTCTGTTATTTAAAAATATTTACTATAATAATAAAAAGTATAAATAAAATTAGAGCTGTGATAACTGAATGGACGTATATTATAGATAGACGCTTTTTTATCGTATATATAATCTTGTACTGAATAATATGTTTTTTTATTAAAATATTTTATTAAGTTATATCGGAATTATGCGGAATTTTATTATAGAAACGGATACCTTGCTCCAAGAAGGATTAACCTATAAACCTTATCCTTATTCAAATGTAAGCCTATTTTTTGGTACATTCACTGTATTCAATTTAATTTATTGCTATAAATAATATATATATATCGTCAAAACAAATCAAATGACAAAACTCGATGTGCTTGCTTGCTTAGCTGTCGTAGACCTTCTGGCTTTTTTTTTGTTTTTGTTTTTTTTGTCTTTGGCTGTTTTTTTTTAATTGGCTCAAAGGTATGAAATTGTTTTATTGATATCCGCAAACATAATCCTGTAAAGTTTAAATTGGACATGATACTTAAAGTTCGTTATAATTGACTTTTTGGATTACGTAATAACTTTATTAAACTAGTGAAGCTTTCATTAAGTATATACTTATAAGTTTAAGTTTTCTAGTACAACTAATACCATAAAAGCCTACTTTCTATGTATATAATAATTCTTAGTATTCCATATTACCGGACAAATTAATAAAAATCAAAAACATTTATTCCAAGTAAAAAAAGACTAAATTTACATAATAATATTTACGTCAATAGAAATAAATTAAAAATAAAATCAACAATATATATTAAATTATTAAAATTTGCAATTAAAATAAAACAAATTTAATATAGAGACATTCAATTGATTGAAAAAATAAAACGACATAACATTAATTTTAAATTACATATGGTGAAATAACAATTGATTAAAAAATAAAATAAAGTTATAATCACAAAGTTATCAAAATATTAAATAAGTATAAAAAGTAATAAAAATAATATCAAATATAATTAATTCAATGATTTGTACTTATATATCAGTAGCCGGTAACGTTTATGCTCAGCAAGTTCATATTTGGGGGACTGTTATGATGAATGATGCTTGTAATGGTGTTTCGTATTAAACACCATGCAAACAGCGTGAGGGGCCCGAAGTTTACGAGATCTTGGAGTGTAACCTTATCTGTTTCGGGTACGTGACAGCGTTACAAAATTTTACGTTTACATCTTCGAAAAATCAAGAATCAACAATTACTGATTTGGATAAACGATATGCGAAATTATTTCAATCCATAACAATATTAGGCGGATTTCTATTCTCGACGTGTACTGTTATTCGTGTTTATGTGTAGATATTTAAGATTAAGACAACTTGGAAAGAATACAAGTCCAACGGTGTAGCTTTGGATATTTGGATGTGAGTGAGTCTTGAAATCTCGTGCCAGTTTCCATACTATTCAATTAAAAATATATATATATTGACAATCAATAAAATCATTTGTAATGTTTATTTTGACTTTATCTTTTAATTGCGTCATTTTATGAACAATGAAAATTGTAAAAGACAACATGAAATACATGTTGGAACATGAATAAAAACGGACAATATGTCTAAAACTCAACCAATTATATGGACAATCATCAAGATAGGGGCCAGTGGCGCAATTTACAGAAAAATAAAACACGGCCGCTTTTATTGTTCCAGTATTCAAAACCAACAGAAATAAAAACAATATGTCCAGGACAAACGGCCAAAAGCGTCCCGTTCTTTTGAAGTCAATATTCTGAATAACATTCGAAAAACATACCAAGATCTTCTGAGAATGATGAAGAATTTTCTGTCTTTTTTAACTGTTGTTGAATGTAATTGTTCAAAAGCGTGATATTTTATAAAAAAAGTTTATATTATATAAAAAAATATTTATACTTATAATATAGAATATGGATGATAAAAAAGCTTGGAGTTAGTATTCGTTCTTTTTTATACACGACACAAAAACAATAAATGATGATTACATGTATAATGGTCCTTCTCGCCGTTACATCGCGGTAGAATTTACACTCTGAACCGCTCGTGGCACGTAGGCTTTTCCTAAATTCAATCTTATAAAATGTCAATTTAAAAGAGGTTAGAAAAGTATACTTGTATAGAGTATATTTAAAATTTATCCTATGAATACATTCATTTTATATACGTAATGTAGGTATGTCACATGATTGACAATCATAAACTTATGACGGTTCTTTTAATTGACCCCAATTTATGTTTTAACATGAATACTCGAGTTCGAGAATCGGCGTGTTTAATCGCTCATTATTCTCTTTGTAAAATGTCTTAGATATAACAGCAGATGGAATAATTGCTATTTAGTACAAGGGGTGCTGAAATATGAACAAAAAAAAATAAAGGTTTATTAAATGATGTAAAAAAATATTTTTTTGAGAAAGACCTTTGAAAAGAGTAAAAATATTATAAAAACAATTAACGTAGTACATATTCTTTTATCGATATAAAATTCTTTATTAGTATTTGTCTAGAATAGGATTGAAGGATAAAACTCATTTCAAAAATAATAATACCTATAAAATTACAAAGACATTGATGTCGTATATATATTTAGACAGCAATAATTCTTTTCGTTAGTGGCCCTATCTTGTCGTAAACGATCCTTCTATAACGCATCAAGTGTAAAATTGCTTCAAAATTATGAACGGAATGCCAACTTCGATTTTCCTCTGTCGCGAGGCAGCGCAATAACGTGAATAAAAAAGAACTAAGAGCGACACAAAGCATTCAATTTTCGCCAAACCATCGTCGGATAAGCTCGCTAACAGGCTGTCGCGGCCCACAAAGCGCAGTGATTACCAGCGCCGTCGAAGCGCCTCGTCATTATCTCCCCTCTCCCTGTTTATTTTTCTCTGATAAAGATTAGCCGGAGTGTTTCGCTATTGGCGGGGCGTGTTGCGAGGGTGCGAGAGGCGGACTGAGGGCGGTGTTAAGGGAGGCTCCGCCTACGATAGTGAAGACACTGACGGTTGTCGGGCTGATAGAGTGTCGGTAGCGCCATGAGTAACGCACGTCTCGATATGATGCGCCCGTCGATGCCTTGATCGCGCCATGCTTGACATCAAAGGATCCGCCGACTACCTCAGTCGGTCGGGCACATTTACCAACTTCTCGATGCTGTTCGCTGGTGAATATGCCATTTTATTTGTGATTGTGGTGTGAAGTGGCGCCGGTGTTGTGTTCAGGGTCTTTATATATTTATATAACCTCGTAATTATTAATAATGATTATGTAATTAATCTTGTAAGTAACTCCCCATAGTTATGTTTACAGTCAGTAAAATGTCAGTCAGTTGTCATTGCAGAACTGCAACGTTATGAACATAAAGCTTAGTTTTTAAGCTTTACCAAGTAGACGGACATTTGAATCTAAGTCTATTATTATATATAAAGTCCTACTATTTATTCATTTCATTTATCTTTTAAGCCTTTTTGATAAACAATCAAGCAAATAAAAGCAAAATAAAGAGGTGATTTTACAATATTACTCACCAAACTTACAATATTACTTACCAAAAGATATAAACGCGCTCCGTATTACGTAACATCTTTAATTAAATGTTCAAAGTAAACCCGCAACGATACAGTACGTGAATTCATGTCAAATCCTTGTACTTAAATTGATCTGAATGTATTCTTAATCAATAATGTTATGTTTTTGTTACAAAGTTAAGACATAATTCAGATGTCGCATTATACCTCATAATATATATTGGCTTTTTGGCTAAACCTTAATTTATCGTTTGAAATAATCACAGGGCTGTTTTAATTACGGTAAAAATATACTTTCCCGAGGTTTATTTTATAAAATAATTAGACGGATGGGCACATCGCAGTGGTACCACTGCTCAGAGAAATGGCGCCTTGGAAATATTAACCATTCCTTATATCACCAATGCACCGTCAACGTTGGGAACTAAGATGTTATGACCCGTGCCTGTCGTTATACTGGCTTACTTACCCTTCAAACTGGAATACAAAAATACCAATAATAATAATAAGTATTACTAGTTTGGCGGTAGAATAATAGAGTCTGTTATTCTACTGCAATAGAACGGCAGCACAAATCACTACCACCAAGTAAATTCTAAATAAGAAATAAGTTAATAAATTTTTTTTTTATATAGCACAAATATTTAAGTAACAATCATATCAGTTTTAGTCGTTACCTTTTCTGGATTATGATATATCACAGACTGAGTACAAAAATGTTTCAAAAGTATTGTTAACCAATTATTACACTTTTGATGTATTTTTTTACGAAACTTTTTTTTTTTATTGCCCATATGTGATTGTTTTTTTCTAAGGGTTTTTTTATTCAACTTTATATTTTTTATTTATCTATCAATAGATATTGCAAACAATTGTGATACATACACAAATAATTTTAATATCTCCAGTTTTACGACTATATGTAAAATGGCTGTCATGATCTCCCTCGTAAAACGTCAAATTCATATATCGTATTTGATCGCAGTCATATTTCTTCAGTGTCTTAAAAAAGGGTTTTAATTAAACCGATTCAATTTAAGACTTAGTCTTTTAAATCCTCTATACGGCTACCTTCTTGACCCTAGTACGAAGTACTTTGTTTGATTGATAATGCTTTTATTTTTGTAAACTTGTATTTATTATATATTGATTTTATGTTCTCTTAACATATTTTATGAAGATTTTGGCTATTTTTACAATATATTAAGAGGACGCCTTTAGCAAGTTCCGCTCTGGCTTTCACCGAAACTTGTCTACGAACAAAGCCGGTGTCTTACAAGATGATATGATATTAGCTCTTTTCGTAATTATTTTTATTGATGATGGTAGCTGTTTTACTCTCCCTACTGATTATCTTAGTTAATTCCTCATTTTGTCATATAAAAAACAAATAAATATTTTATTCAAGTAGGCTTTTACAAACATTTTTGAATCGTCATTTTACAAATGTATATTATGTGAAGCTGCCATCGGTTCGGAATGTACATTCTACCGAGAAGGACCAGCAAGAAACTCAGTAGTCTCTCTTTTCCAATATTTAAAATACAAAAGATTTTAGTTAAATACATGTACACATATAATATATGCTTCCTGTAAGTCAACAAGTATTTATTGCGCGCTTTTTTATCATTTATATAATCCAGTGTTGAATAATATGCATTTTTTATTGACGTATTTTTTACAAATGATTTGAATTTATGACTCACACAAATTTAAAAATATCTATGGAATTTATTATACAAAAGGATAGCTTGCCCCGAGAAGGATTTATTGACTTTGAGTCGGCAACTTGAAATTATAAGCTTATCCATACAATGATTATCACTCATTCCATCGAAGTGATCAATGTTACTTTGAATATAAATACTAATGTTATAAATAAATTGTGACGCAACCGTGAGTATTCCTACTAATAAACATCCCGTCTCTAGAGTCTAGTTAGTTTAGTCCAGGAACTAGTTCCAAGATTATAAATAAACCGGATTGCTCTATTTTGTAAATGTTTATATATTTAATATATATACATAAGTTAACTTTAACTGAGTAAATGCTTTAGTTTTAACCTAAATAAGACAACTATAATAATGACGGCAATAAATAAAGGAAGTTCTAAAGTACTCACTTATATGTACTATCATTATTATTTATATATTTATTAATACTGGCGAAACCTTACTGGCGATAGTTTTAGCAAGTGCGGTGTCCATCTTGAACATAACAATCGTTTTTTACTCGGAAATATAAATTTATACGGATGATAGATTAATAATTATTAGCATCTGACTACATTTATCATATTATAATATAATAAAATAATATTAATTCGATAAAAATATTTGAAAACGGACGAAAATAACAAAAAAACAAAAAAACAATTTTCCGTCACGTACGAATATTCGTGTCGTCGGTTACTTACACCAAATACGAAAACATGCATTTGAAAGTCGAGTGGCAAATGTATACCAAAAGGCGTTAATACGCCCATTTACAACTTCAAGGTTCCTTTAAAACTTGCCACTCTACCCCGCGGCTCATAGCACTTCCAAAGGACATAATGATAGCGGAATAGCTTCATCCCTTAATCACCGTCTCTTGTCACATAGTCTCCTTTGCAGCAGAGGGTTTTAACGTAACTAGCACCAGCTCGACACGCTTTTGAATAAGACACATTCCTATTTGTGTTTCGAATTCTCAATGTCGCCACATAATTATGCTTCATACATTTTTGGAGAGACCATCAAGAGTCCTTTTATCTTTTATTCCTGTTTTACTGGTTGCAAGTCGACTTAAAGCAACTCAAATACCATTAAATATGTGACTTAAACTAATTTAAATGATTTGTGCATAAAACGAACAGTTACGGTAATAAATGTGTAAACAATAAAAATGTTTGCACATCGACAACCGTAAATGTTCGAACATTTTGCTTGTTTACACATGATATATAAAGTACACAGATCAATGCAAGCGAATGTGCAGTGTTTGTTTATATTATTCACTAGTACATTCTAGCAGGTTTTTATATATCCATAGTATACAAAATAGAATTTTTTGATCTGTTTCTAAATTAACAATTAACTTTATTTTCAAATAGCTTTTACTTCATACATGAAAAAGTTGTATGATTTTATATATATATTATATAATTGGTTGGCGGCATATGGAACACTTGATGGAAAGAGGTCACCACTACCAATCGTAAATTTCAACTGTTCTTTATATTGCCAATACACTACTAACCGTAGGAACCAAGATGTTTTGAATATTGTTTAATCTTAATATATGACATAACTCACTAGGTAGTACGAAAAGAGACGTAATAACAGCAATTATATTTATTGCAGCTAAATGTGTAAGCTTAAATAAGTCATACCTATTCATAAGTATTGGATTTATTGTCATTGAAACAAATGGTCTTTTTCGGTCGAGTAAAAACAGTATTATTATTTATTAATATCGACCAGTTCTGAAAAGCTTTTAATTGATATGCCGTTAACCTTTTATAAATACAAATATAACGTAAAAAAGTTTTAAACAAAATTTACAATTCATTTTATGCTACGTTTACGTAGCATATATGTGTAGCAATGTCTACGGGAACCCGTAGTATTTATTGTCTACATTTGAAACTATTTTAAATGGCTTTTTCTAAATAGTTACATTTTAAAACTAATTTTCATTCGTTAGCTTTTGGTGATTTATTTTTTTGATTGATTATGTATAATTGAAGCGTTATGGTGTTCACAAGTCAACTAAATATAGTTATAATTAAAAGTGATATATTACAATTAATTTATAATGAAATATCATTTAATTATAATAAATTGACGGTTCACTTTTAATAGTAACTATATTTAGTTGACTTTTTCATTTTATCATTGTTGTAAATTCGATCCATATCGAACTTCAAAAGGATTCATTTCAAATAGCGTCTTGCGTTATGATACTTGCAAACAACACGTCGCATAATTTCAAGAAACATATTTCATTATGAATGGTAGCAGACAAGTCGATAGAAAAGAGAAGCTTCATTGACCCTAAAATCATTCAAAATCGGCCTACCTATCTGCCAAGTCCTATCATGTTGGAAATTACTACGCTACGCACTAAGCATACTACTACGCATAACTAAACTATGAATACTGCCGAGTATAGAAAGACGTTTTTTTTTTAATTGGGTTTTTTATAAATAAGAAATCCACTACGAGCTACCAAGTACTTCTGAAAATTTCAAAATTAAGGGGATAATAATGGAAAGTTTACGAATTTTACGGGACAGGTAGATTTTATTTACATTTGATAACTTTTAATAACAATATTTTTGTTGAGCAGCTGAAAACATTTTATAGCAATATTTCAAAGGTGAAAATAATGATTTAGAGATTTAATATTGACTTGATCTGCATGTATCTATATTTAATATTATAAATGCGAAAATAACTTTGTCTGTAAACTCTTTACGCTTTAACTGCTGAACCGATTTAGATGACATTTGGTATGGAGATAGTTCGAGTACAGGGGAAGGCCCTACCTTTTTTTATTCACCCCTACGTGTAAAATTGAGTAGTGACGTTTATTTATGTATAGGTAAAGTTTTTTAAATATATATCTTTTAATATCACGCCTCAAGTTCAGCTATAAATGATAAAACCGCCTCGCTAGTCTAGTTGAATCTCAGTCTGGGCTAGTAAAAAATATTTGGATTTTATCAAAATTCTCAGTAGTGATTCGGAAATAGGCAAAGCTTACAATCCGTTTGACCTTAAAGAGCATATAAAATCGTTCTTCCTTTGGTTTTAACGTTAGAAGTCTCGCTCGTATTACATTTCATCCTTTCGCCACATTAATATATATTTTTCACCTGTAATTACGCACCCAATATGTGCAATATTATAATATCTATTGCGCCGTTGGCTAAACCTTATTGGGAATGGCCATGTGCGAAATCAATCAGAATATAGATAAGATACGCCAGATATTATTCTCTCGATTACAAATACCCGTCAGGTGAGTCTAACGTTGTTAACCATCAGCGTCATAGATATTATGATCCTTGAATTTGTTAAACGCGTTTTCACATACTCGCTGTCAATTTCCCGATAAAAATACCGTCGCAATATAAACAGCTTTCAATTATTAACAATGATTAGGACTGTGGTCTTTCAAAAATGATAAGAAATACATACATTTTATAGGAAAGAAAAAAAGAACATATTTGCCCAGTGAGTATTTAGAAAAACAATCGTAAAACGAACAGATAGGAATTCTCAATTTTTACGTGGTTTCGGTCGTCATTATTCAAATATAACTTGGTAGAATTGATTTGGTTAATTCCGTTAGTTTTTATTTTCAATGTCGTTGACCTGGACTCTGTGGATCGATACAATGTTGTGCGTGAATGTGTGTGTATCTGAAATCAAAGTACGTTATCAACTAAAAGAGATCTATCCAATAAAATACATCACACCCAAACACACACCGACGGTATCATATAAGCAAAAATCTTTTATTTATAATTATATGAAATTTAAATAATAATTTAGTTTATTATTTTCAGATGCATCATATAAAAGTTCGTGGTCTACACATGCAACATCACAGGGTACGCAAGGTGAGTCGATTGATCCTTAATTATAATATACTAGTGACCCGTCCCGGCTCCGCACGGGTGCAATGCTGATACTATATATACTACAGAATGTCTTTATATACAACGCTCACAGTTTTTTTGTCATACGACAATACAAGCAATGTGTTTATTTACGACATCACATTAGAAACCTCTAAAATTACAAGTGTTTCTCTACTATATTATGCATATATTATACATATAAACCTTCCTCTTGAATCATTCTATGTATCTAAAATCAAACTATCCATAAAAAAATCGCATTAAAATCCGTTGCATAGTTTTAAAGATCTGAGCATACACGGGGACAGTTCGACAGCGGGAAGCAACTTTGTTTTATACTATGTAGTGAATTAACATCGTCCTTATAAAACTAATCGTTATTTATGTTTTAATAACAAACTTATAGGTCCCACTTTATGGCAAAGATGGGGTAAGCTACCTTAAACAAATTCCATCAACTGGGCCGCAAATATTTAAAATTGCTTAATTTAAATCAACAATTATCTCTCGGCCCAATAATTTATCTTATAAAATGATAATTTCGAAGTGCTTCTAAAACCCGTTTAATTAGAGTTTATTCTGATTCGGAACAGATGATGTTATATTTATTAATGAACTAGCAATGACTCGCGGTTTAATCTGTCTTGTGTAATGTAAGCTTAAAAATAATAATCACGAAACCTATAAAGTACTGAAAAACGCTTTTTGTATAAATATGTTTAAAAAGCGACAAAAAAATATGTACAAAAACTTAGTTTCAATAGGCACAATCGATTTGAAGAAACATCGAGACGGACTAATAAAAAATATATCTTGTTTTAGTTAGTTACTTGAAAATAGCCATAGTAACTTTAAATAAAGCGGCTATTTTTATCTCACTTTATCTTTACTGTATGTCTGTCTGTTGTTCTTTCACGGCCAAACCACTGAACCGACTTTGATGAAATTTGTGTGAAATTAGCTTGAACTCTTAGGACTTTTTAGATCTTTAGAAGCATAAGATTAATATTAAATACATGAAAACATAGTGCTTGCCCGCATTTGAACTCACGACCTTTGAGTAAAATGTTCGTTTTGTATCAATAAGGCTATTTCAGCTCAATGAATTCAACCTTTCCGTTTCCAACCTACATATTAAATTGTACAATTAACTCAAGCAAAACATTTCGTCCGTAAGAATTCGATTGCGTGCTAATATTCGATGTAATATTTCGTTACTATAAATTTTTTACGCCTCAAAATCAAAACAGAGGGGTTCTATAATGTAACGCTGGCCCGATCATCTGACGTGCGGCCGACACGCGTCGTATCCCGAACGACAATGCGAACTTAATTCTTTGATTGACATTTACAATATTTCGGTAAGTGACGCAATATGATGATTATCATTATACGCAGCGAGAATTTGGGGAGGCATTATCTTTGCACGCTTCGCTGCCGCGTTCCTTTGTTACCTAGACAATATCTTGTCTTGATTTGTAAACGTGAAATTGTTATATTATGTGCATACATTATAATTCTTCATATATATATATATACGTTTACCGTTACATTTGATTACCGTTAAATTTTTATTTTTTTTCGTAAAGGTACTGGCACATGTACCTAGTTTCATCGAGAATGATTTCCTTCATCGAACACATGATGTATAATAAACACAAATTCAATACATGAAATTTCAGTGGTGCTTGCCCGGCTTTGAACCGATAATCATCACTGGGCCACCTCGGCTCTTATCTATCAAATAAAAAAAGACTTATTAGCTTTTGATTAATAATATCCACGATGACATAGCAGTATAAATTTAAGTCAATATAATACAGTCCAAGAGAGCGTCGCGTCGTCGCGTCGTCGCGTCGGCCCGTGACGACTTAATGCCCCCGGACAATAGTTACAAACGATTTAGCCTCACCCCAGGGAGCTATTATATTCGATACTATTATCGAAGCACTCGACAACGTTCATGCGATACAATAAAAAAACCTATATTTCGCTATTAAAAAAGTTATTAATTCAGACAAAAAGAGTCAGAATTACAATAACAAATTTACTTTTAATTAGAAATTTAAAAAATTGAAATTTATTTTATAGGCATAATACTATAACTACCAACTATTTAAATTTCACTTACATCTTATAATTATTTCATTCGCATACTAAAACGATAATGCTTATTAATATAAAAATTAATCAAATTATCGAATGTCATATTAATAAATCCCCAATGACCTCCGACACAGCGTCCCTCGAGACTATTTCGAAATGAATTATAAATAAGCTAGCTACAACTTTATTTAAACTAAACGATATTCATTAAGCGAGATTTGTGAGGTGACGCCCCTAATAACACCCTTACTTCGGAATACTTATTAATAACTCTCATTAGCATTTTTAATTTATTATTTTAAACATTCTCACATCTACATAATCATCGTCAATAAATTAAAAGGAAATGCGTTAATAATAAAATAAAATACTTTAGATCGTAAGCATTATTTTAAAAATGATTGCTTCGATTGAAAGTTTTTTTCTACCTAATACCGAATGCAATAAAAGAAAGATATTTTAATAAAAACGGTACGCTATGCACAAAATAAGAATCTGCGAATGGAGACTTTAAAAATAAACCGATATTTTAAAGCGGGGTGCGCTGAAAGGAGACGAAGCTAGCGGCGGCTTCGAAAATTAACTGAGAGTGGCATTTGCCCGCCGTTCTCTACGCTCTTCTATTGTACGTAATTTGCTGCGAGCGTGAAAGAGATGGATTATAGAGGAAAAGTCGCTTTGGGAGAGGGAAACCATAAGCGCCCTATTGTTTTGCGTGCCGTGAAGCGAAAACGAGAGCTATACGTATTCTAAGTGTACATTATTAGACGGATGATTGTGATTTAAAATGAAAATCGTAATGTTTTCGTCGCTTTCGAAATTGGAATATTAATATTTCACGAGTGTTTGGAAATATTTCGTATAGGAAAATTTAAACCAATACTTATATATGAATTAAGACAGGCATTCCATCTACGTTTTTTAATAGCAAAGTATAATAACAGCGCGAAAATATGTGGGATATTTTGATATTATGCTGGGCTAAGGCCAGGATACACAGGCCAGGCACAGGCCAGGATACACATCTGACAGGTTTTAAATAGGCTTAAATCAAAAACCATTGAACCTAATTTTACTAAGTTTTTTTTTTATGTAAAAGAACTTAGCCAACATTAATTTGAAATAAATACAATTATGAGTTAATGATAATAAGAAATTTAACAGCTTATCATATTTTTAAAAAGTTCTAGTTCCTAAAAGGCTTTGTTTCGTCAACCGTTGTGAAGGGTGACAAAGAGGCAAATCCCGTTCCTTCTACGAAATAGTTTAGACAACCGTCCTTTGATCTTACGTTTGACGGGTATTTTCGGAAGCCGTAGGCTAATTCGCTTTGTGGGATTTTCAATAAAAACACACCAGAGACATGTTAATTTACATACGATTTCATAGTGTTAAATACAACTTTATAAAAAATAACAAAATATAAACCGAAATAAACATGGAATATTTTTCGACCAGAGGAAAAAGCTGATGTTAATATGAAATCTATACGATAGAATATAACTAAGATTTCGAAGGAAAGCAAGACGCGAGTATCGTGTTTCGAGTGATTGATGCCGACGGCGATAGTCCTGTGACGAACAAACAGCGGGGGATAGTGGCGCTTGTATAACGTTTTCTATGTACAATGGAACGTTAGAGGTCACCGTTTTGGGACATTTATTATATTTATACGATAAAGGCAAATTAAATAACTAAATCTTTCGAAGCGAGAGTGTCATATTCCAATTATGTTATATCATAACGCTTACATACTTACAAAGAAACGACATTGACAAAGAAATATATAATTATTTTATAGGTTGGGATTTTATTTCAAGTTTTGAGCTCTGGATTCAATTGATTACAAAAATTAGTGTCTTGCTTTCATCTATTAATATAATTTAAAATTAAATTAAATCTTTATACAACACAAACGTCGATAATGTCGTTAACTTATTATTTACACTTCGGGGATGACATGGCCATCATGAACACACATTATTATTATAATAAAACTAATGTTACCAGACTGAAAATTCTAAAATTCTTATTATATTTAATTTTAGCCGTTTCATAAGTGTTTTATTTCACAATGATGGGTTTCAAATAGATACATTTACATTTACCTACATGATAAATTATTAAATTTAATGTTAGAGTTGTTATTAATTAAAACCTTATAAAAATAAATATATGACAAATACAAAAAAATAGTGCCAAGAGTGCTTGATGTATTTTATAAATATAACATTTTAATTACCTTGTAGAAACATTCTTTTTGTTCTCTGTACAACTACTAAATTATTTAGTTTTGAAGTTTGTTTTCAAACATTATTTAATATGTAACCCATACTGAATATATTATTAATAACAAAGTTTATATATATAAATCTTTGTGTACAAAATACAATATATTTTAAAAATCTCATTAAGTTTAATTAATATTTGTTTATAAATCGCCTTAATAAATCATACATGTATAATTCAAGTCACTTCGTTGACTGTACCCGTAGATACACTTATCATTTGAAAAATAATAATTACTAGAATTTTGACAAATTTATTTTCTAAATTATACGTAACTTTATACCTCTATCGGTCGGCTTATCACTTTGGTATATGTTATAAACACGATATTTTTCTGTATTACTGATTACAATACAATCAATCTATTTACTATACTAGTTTATCGTATTATTATATTTGGAATAGAATGTATTTGGTCATATAAATTTTATTTCCACTCATAATCATAGTAATCTAATTCTTACTACAAATAAGTCGTGTGTTTGTCGTGTAAAAATATTTTCTATAAGACAATAATAAAAGAAATTGCAATGATAATCATCATATCATCCTTTTATATTTAAACGCTTCCTCGATTGTCACGTGAAAATATTCCCTAACAATGTCACTATCAGCACCCTAAAAATCAAAGAGCCGTGGAACATGGAATCAAAAATATACCCGAAATCAAAAGGAGTTTCCACAATGTTGCTCTAACACTAACAACGCGTGAAATCCTATTGAGAGCTTCAAAGAGACTATAATCCTTGATCTGCGCCTTGCAATCGAAAATAAAACTTGAGTTGTAACACTTAGAGTACGAATTGAGATATCAAGAGCTTACATAGCTTACGGCGCTGTCAACCCCCTGGAACAAATAGGCAATATTACCCACACAGATTCGATGGCCTCGGGCCCGCTGATGAGGTGGCCCGTTAATTATTAAACAATTTGCTTCACGGACATCATTTGCTGAATCAATTATTGTCAAAAATGTAATATTCTCATTTTATTTACAACTTAATATTATTTTAACCAACATATTATAAATACCATTTACAAAGTCTGATTTTACCAGTTATTCAATTTTATTTTTTGGAAATACGATGGAAAATCATATAAAAAACCTCATAATATCAACAGATATATACACACACACATATACACTTAGGTAATCCTGTTTTATATATGTTCAGGTGTATACTTTGATGTCCCTTTAAGAATGACCAGTACTCGTAAGATTGATAATAATTGACATTCATTGTCCGGAGCCTTGGATTCATCAGAACCATTCAATGGCTACTAGGTTTTCCTCTTCCGTTTTGATGCATTTGATTGCTTTGACTAATTCGATACACAATTGGTGATGAAATATTGAAAACATTTAAATAATCAGTCAACGTTCATAATAGCGTAAGATTTTAGAATTTCAAAACCTTCAAAGTAGGTATCTTCTTTTGGGCCACTTGGTCGAGTTGGTTGGCCAAAGGGTCACCACTACCCACAGACATTGGCGTGGTAAGAAATTTCAACCAAATATTACAGCTTGGCGTTAAAATATATGATCACAGGGTGATCTACCAGTCAGGCTTGCACAATTCCTACCACAAAGTTTAATCTATTTTGATCATACTATATTTTCGTACGTTTAAACTACATTTCCCATTCAGTTACCTGTGTCAAAATAATATGCAATTTTAACAACCTTAATAATATTACATTTTGACACAATCAGTAAACTGACCTACAAAAAGAAGTAGACATAGCACTTGTATTGGCTTATATCAGGTATCTGCTTCAATATAAGGATACCGGTTGAATAAATAAATAAGATTTTGTAACACAGATTAGGAGAAATCATTTTTTGAATTGGTTAAGACCATTAGTGTTAGGAAACTTGAGTAGTTAATCAAGATTAAACTAACTAATTGCGTGGGATTTATTTTATAAATCATGAATCACATGTGTAATTTCGATGGTGTGACTACAAAACCAACTTTAATTACAATAACACAACAACAAACAAAGACCGACAGAAACTCAAGTACGATAGTGCTGTCAGAAATTATTTTGATATCTGAACTAGAGAACTTGCTTGATATCTAGTTATAGACTTGTCTAACTTTCCCAATAAACACTCAATAGTGAACTCAACAAGAACGAGTACAAGATTCTGCTTTTCTAAGTGATTTTCCTAGGCTTTGATTATTTGAGATCTTTAACTTTTTACATTTGACGGGTAGGAAGAAGAAAGATTAAGTCAGTGTTTTAACCAACTTGAGATGAGTTGCTATCTATTTCATTTTTTAGTATATTGCGTGGTAACAGATATACATACGATAAACACATTATTAGTGGAAACTTAGCTGATATATTTATAATTGTATATTATTATGTTATAAGTTTCATTACATTATTTGGGTATGGTTTTCCTAAAATAAAAGAGGAGCAAATGTAGATAGAGAGCTCAAATATATAACACCGCAATGCTGCAATGCAAGTTGATTGTTACTTATGTTGTATGGTATGTTGTTGGTGTTGTTGTTTTAATGCAGGTTTTCTCGAAGTGTTGTCCTTGACCGCAGAGTGACTCTACTGTAAGACTATTTTGATACATCCAGTTTTGAGCGACTTTATATTATGTTATTAATAAAGATTTTTTTTTTCAGGTTATGGCAGCAATTCATTATCAGCTATGTCGAAATCGACGTTAGACGCACACACACATCTGCGTCAACCAGGTCAGTGAATTTGTTTTTATTATAAATTTTACCTTAAATCTTTACAGAACAATTTATTTAAAATAAAAACGATAAATACGTGTTAATTAAAAGTTATTTATATTGTATAACCAAATTTTTTTAGCAAAAGTAATTATACAAATTATAAATAAAAATTCGGTGGCACCTGATACTTTACCTAACGACATTATACTCAGGACGTTAGAATCAGTTATAATCATCGTATGACGAGAAATAAAACTAAGCAAACATCGCTAAGTTTCCGACAAATTCTTCTTAATAAATAAATAGAATACACTAGATTGCATTTAACTAACTATATAATGAGTTTCAAGGAAAAGAGGGACTCGGAGATTGTAGCCGGGTCTTGAAAAAAACAAAAACATCAAGGCGGTGGTAGTTTAACATTTCATTTTACCTCGATTTGATTTTGACCGTCGTTTACCTATCAAGTGTACCTAGTTTTTACTTCAATTATAAGAAATCGTCACTTTAATGCTGAAATAAGATTTGAATTCAAGAAAAGTAAGTTACTTGGTCCTAAGAAGTGTGAATCATTTGTTATCAGAAGAGATAACATTCGAATAAAAAAAGTACAATATATTTTATCAATTTAAAGTGTTTGTCGTCTTAGATCTAAAATTAACTTGTATAAAATAAAGAGAAGTTTGCACAAAATGTTACGGAAAGAATTGTGTAACGAACTAAAATATTTTCTTTCATAGATTTGCAAAGTCGTCCTGGACAAACACTCAGGCTGTTTATTGTCCACGGTCAGTTACCTTGGGAGCACATTTATTTGCTCTCGGCCCTTGGACCGTTACGTCCAAACATATTATTTTAAGGGTACCACGTAACGAAAATGTTATTTAAATAAATATCCTTTAGAATTAGGCTTGTGCTCAATTCAAACGATTTTAATAGATTTTTTGGTTTATTAAAACTTTATTAATCGATTCAAAATCATGGGTTAGAAGAGTTTAAGAAACGTATTGCATATAATATAAATCTAAAGGCCATTTTACTCAAAACAAGCGTGACAGCCGTCAGTTCTCCATTTCATTAGACATTACCGTGTGTTTGCGCGTGTCAGCCGCGTGACTCTTGACGCCGGCCGGGTCGGATTACATGCGGCCAGACTATAGGGATCATGGCTTTTATTCATACTCCCCCGTATATTTTTTGAATTTCAATTTCAATGTCGCAACAATATTTTATGATTATTGCTACAAAAAAAAAACTGATCTGATCTTCTCGCATCTATCTGACTATTATGAAACTGTAAATTGTCTTGTTGGACCAATCTCAAAGGAACTTTAACACTATCAAGACATAATAAAATAATCATAGGAAATTTTTCACAAAAATCTGTAACGCATTTTTTGTAAGCTACAATTTCAAATACAGTTATATTTCCGAGGTTCTGTTCAAGTTATTCTTAGACTAGAAACTACGTAGACAATCAAGTGTGCCTGCTAGTTTGTTGGTTTTTAGTTCAGAGAATGCCTTAATACAAGAAGAGACCGCATCAAAAACTATTTTACTATATAAATGAATTTATAAATATAATATATTAAAATGTATTTAAAAGTGATGAACAAAGATAGCGTTAAATCAGGAAATAGTATTTACGGTTTTTTTTATGAATTATGAAATAAATTAAACTTAATGTAAATATGCGTCCCCTGAAGTAAACACGAAGCTAAGGCGCCTAAGAATACCATTTACAAGACACTAGTAACCACGCGACATTTTATCACGCAACTAGTTTTACACAAAAATCAGGAACAGAATGTGTACCTACAGTTTGTTAAATTTTATTTTTAAAAAGACCAATGACACAAATAGTAGCGAACGTTATCAAATGTTTTCAAGTGATGTGAAAAAATGGTCAGAGAATTATATTCTTTGAGTAAAGGACGTTTCGACTGTTTTATTAACTCAATGACATTAATAAAACGTCGAAGAAAATAATAATAGAATCGTGGTTAAAAGCCGAATAAAGTATATAAAATGTGTATTATACAATGCGAAATTGAAACGTACAAGATTTGAATGTACGATAGCATTATACTTATTAATTTCAAGAGAACAATAAAGTCATTTTATTTCAAAAAGCTTTTAAAGGATACCTGTATTCATGCAGACCGGATCTTTACCTGATTCTACTTATTAAATTTTATTTTTTGCATTATACAACATATTAATTTTATTAAAATTACTGTAGCAGTTCTAATGTATTGGCATAACATTATATTCCTAACATTTCGTGTTTATAAAATTAAAACAAACTTATAGTTGAACAGTTCTGAAGAGTCCTGCATGAATATATAAAGAAAAAAAAGTTTAATTTTTTTCTTATGGAATATGATATGAAGTTATACTACAATGAAAACCACCGTACAGCATACACGTTTATAAAAACTTTTTCGTTTAAAAAATTCTGTTGTAAAATTAGTATCGAACACCTTCAATTTATAGGCCATTAATAGTGACGTGCCAACAATTACGTCACGCGAGATGTGTTCCCTGACATGCGTTTAATTGTGCTTCAATAAAACAATGTTATTACAGAGTGTTTGCTCGACGGTTGATCGGTCCCACCCAAAGACAAACCGCGCTGCTCAAACAAACTCAGCAAACAGGGGTAGAGATATAAAAAGTCGAGCAAATAAACCAAACTCGCCAGGTTTTAGGAAAAAAGTTTTTAAATAATAATTTATTTTTAGGATAATAAAAATCTAGATTACGATTTATTATGAAGTTGGATTTTGTGAAAGAGTAAAAGCCATTATATTAATTTATTAAAAAATTATCCACAAATCAGTACACCTCCTCTTGACCTTAAAATATCATAATAACCTTTTATATTCGACTTAACTTTGCTTTCATGCTTAAAACCCATGAACCATAAACACTATTGTTGATGAGTGAGTAATAATTACTATTTCTAAATCAAGTTTGACTACATACGTGACCGAAGGTCAAACAATATTAAACAAAACGATATAAAACGAGTTTAAACAAACGATATTAAATTTCTTATAATAGATTAATTATATATATATATATATATATATTTATAATTTTTTTGTAAATTATGTACTTACTAGTAATAATAGTTGTGAGTATCTTGCTCATTCCTTTTCAAAAGTACGAATCTGTTTGAATAAAGAAATCTATTTGATTTTATTCGTTAATTAAATTAAAATAATGATAGAAAAACATTTTTTTTTCGAAAATTATTTTAAATATATATTCAATACAAGACTTGCAATAATTAAGATAAAAGCAAAAGAAAATAGAAAAAAAAAAACAACTTTATCTGAAATTATCCCAAAGCGATTGAAAGCAATTACGGCCCAATAATCGTATGTCTTAACAAATAGAAATGTCAAAATTTATCTGCGGGGTGACCTTTATTGAATCCGAGATTGGGGCTGAAATTGCAATCAAATGGCTAATAGTGTAGGGTATTTCCACTGGACCTAAATGGATCCTTATAGTTCTTAGGTCCCTGAATATAAGGATTATAACGAAAAACAACTTTCTCCTTGAATTATTTGGTTCATCCCTATTCTCGGCAGCATCGTAATGCAGTGAACGGGAGTAATTATCCATTTATTATCATTTTATTGCCGTTGTAGACGGTGTACCGTTGTCTTGTACATATATGTTATTCTAGGGAGTTCTAAAGGCTCCGAGAAAGATATGGTACTTATTAGGAATGTTGAGGGTATTCAAGTATCGTAAATCTTTTCAAGTATAACAGTAACATATTTTTTGTAATACAATCACTGATAAAGGATCATCTATACACCGTCAAATGCACCACTACCAATGGAAACTACGATTTTATGTTCTTTGTTCTTATAATTCCAGGCGAACTCATTCTTTAAATCAAACGCAGCTCCACCAAGTATTCTAGTTTAATGGGTGAAAAACGAATACCTGATACCAATCAAAGTCTGCAAAAAAAACCAACCACCCATAAAATAACCCGTGCTGTTTTAGTTCGTTGTAAATCTTTTTATAGTATAATTTATGTTGAAGGCCTCAATCTGGCCAACAATATTGATCGACGGGTGTCTGTGGCGTCATAATTGGAATACAAATTTCTTCTTTGACGCCGTGGCCACGTCGGGAGGGTCGTGATTTGGTCTTTTGTGCGTCACGCATTAACTCCTTCGAGCCTCTAGCTACACCCTACTCTACACAGGTCTCTGCAAACCAATATGTACCTTATATCTTTACCAAAAGAAATAAATCTCTCACGTTGTTACGCATGACCAACGATTTTAGATTTACGGTTAACGCAATAAGAACTATTTCGAGTTTGTAAAAAAATCACACCAATGCTGGCAATATTATAACATTTTATTGAAATTAGACGTTATATACTTGGATTTAAGTCCAAATTTGCTTTTCCCGAATCACAGTGGTAGATAGATTAGTGTTGGTAATGGGTGCGTAATTACAGTAGAAAAGCGGACATTACGAGGTTCATTTGGCGAGCAGCGATAGTTCGAAGGGGTTCCGAGTGCTTTGGGAATTAGCCTTGCACTGATTTCATTTAGCTGCAAACATCGTACGTGACACTAGAGAATCCTTCGAAGCACTCGTCGGTGATACGAGCAATTAAGACGAACGTTCATACTTGCACTTCTTTCATTTAAGTATCGAGTTTTCGTTACGACTATTTGATTAAGCTTTTAACCGCAGATTACACTAAAAAATAAATACGAATATTACGTTTAAATGTCTAGATAAATTTGATAAAATTTTGTATCAATACAACTTTAATTCTGGGGATAGACTTTGACTTCTGTACGTTGTTAAATTGGATATGGGATAATGTTTGAAAATTACCTAACTTATGCATTATCAATTTATCACTTCTAACATAAGTAATCATTGCAAGTGAAGGAAGTTTTGTGTATCTGCAGTAATAAATATATTTTTTTATATAAATAATTTATATTATATTATGTATATAAGTCATAATAAACTCATTTATTTATTATTACACCGTTGGTTGCCTGGAAGAGATCGCTATGTAGCGATAAGGTCGCCAAAATTGTACGCCTCTTTTATTAAGGCTAAATCTATGTTATATCTATTTATTCTTCTCTGTGTGGTGTACAATAAAGAATAAATCAAAATATATTTAATGGTTAGGTTATTGGGAGTCTAAGTCAATGATAATAATCGGCAGCCCAGTGATCAGAAATCCAAAGTAACGCGTTTTCCGAGAAATGTTCTATTTCGACGGTAGCTCAACAAATTTCATATGAAGGGTGGATTGTTTGCCGGTTGTATTGTTGACCGTCGCGGGAGAGCGCCAGAGCGTCTTGTCAACACCGCAGGGGACACATATTGTACGAATCGTGAAAAATATCTACGAAAATACCGACACAATTCTTTTTCATATTAACTTTTTCGTCATCATATTTACTATTTCGTTATGTATGAAAGTATGCTCAACGCTATTCAGTAATTAAACAACTGCAATATTATTATGTGACTGTATAGTATATGTTGATCCACATATATCTTTTAATTATATACTGTATATTAAAGTTTATAACTAATTCAAGTCTTTGAATAGTTTTTGAATAATATTACATAAATATACACTAATTAACATAAGTTTCCATTAAAAAGGTCGATAAAAACTAACTATCTATAAATGTAAACCATCACCTTAACGTTACATATAAAAACGTAGCAACCGATATCGAATTTATAAAAATATTTATACATATTCATTCAGAAATAATTAAAGTTTGGTACAAAATTTATATATATTTTTTTTACATATTAATAAAAAATACCCGTCTTAAAATTCAAATCAAAGCGTAAATAACTGTTGATTTTGATACAGGATATATAAATTTATCCTTCACGATTCATAAGTTCTAAAAAGTAAAGTCAAAACTTACAACGGTCGTACTTTATGTTTTATCTATACATATCTAATTACTTTTCTTTAAATAAAGTATCAAAAGCGTTCAATTTAAATAAAATATTTAAAACAAGATTTCATTAAATAACTTAACATAATTAGTGATATATATGTTTACTACGTGATACGGATACTATTGTGTGAAAAAAAATATACTAATAAACTAAGGAATCCAAAATATATATAAGGAATGCTTCTTTAATGTTTCTTTGTATGTTTGTTCTCTTCGCGTTCCAAAACCATTTCTCCGATTATGATAAAACTTCGTCAAGTTTTTGTTGCTCAATAAAAAATCTCCCTTATTCTAATCAGGCGAAGTTGTATTATAGTAGGTAGAGGTATAGTAGGTTGCTTATAGTGGGTGAATCTAATTGGATTTTATATAATTTAATTTATTAGACTAATATTAAAATAAAATATAATTACAAAATAATGAAAATGTTAAACATATTTTCCAAGTAAAACGATTACGGTTTTCAAAACCACGCCTAAAACTCGATTCCCAATCAGGCGAATATGAAATTGTATCACAAAACAATCACGCAACAATTCAGGGCAGAGGTGAGTTCGTCCTACCAATCAATCGTAAATGGAAAATGTAATAGCATTTCGACAATTCTATTTGGTGCAGTCATAACTTCGTTTCACGTTCAGGTGAGAAACGTCTGCTGGGGCCGTTTCAATCAATAAATCGAGAATACGTATAAAAATAAAACCACTTGCGACCAGTGTACGTGGCGGCGGTAACCTTTTTGCGTCAGAAACGTTGCACTAAACTTTACATCAAAAATGGTTTAATTAAATCTTTAAAAAAATATGCATAGAAATTCCAGACATTAGTTTAGAAAAATATAAGACTAAATAAATTTAGTTAATTATTGATACTGTTTTAAAATCGTCCAAAATATAATTGATTTGTAATTGATTCTTTCTAAATGCTTTTTTATGTATTAGGTTCCTTAAATCCTAGATATACATACGTTATTATTTAAATACCAACTTATTTACAAACTACTTATTCCTCAAAAATTATGAAATTATTATCAAGTCATACTATTTTAATAGGTACTAAATATATATAGGTGCATGAATTTATATTGAAATAGTAGACAAATAAGGTCTTGACTGTTTGCATTATCTCAGAAAGTCGTGTAGACGGACTATCTTATGCTATTGTAAACTACTACAATAACGCCAAATATTTTTGGAACACGCTGTATAAGTACAAAATCGCGTATGATCAATATCGTATTCAATTGTGTCAATGATATCAATTTTAATTCATCCATTCGATTGCCTTTAAATTTTATGCTAATATAATACAGGCAGGAACAGAAACACTTTGTTTGCAATATCTATATGAATGAAAATAATTTTTTTGTATATTCGCCTTCTATGTGCAAACCATTGAAACAAGTGTGATGAAAATTTGATGCATTGTTCCGTGTACAGTCTTGAATGTAAATATAATTAATTTAGGTAGATTTTTATTTATTATACCCTTATGACATCGGGAAGGTAGATATTATACATACTTCTTCAATCTTAATTCCAAATTATCCAAATGTAATGAGTTCTCTTTTACTATTATTCATCTTTTAATTAATAGAACTCACTGAGAGATCTCCGACTGAGTAAATAAGAATAGTTGTTTAAATAATATCAAACTCTAATAACTAAATTAAATATTACTAGATAGCTATATCAATCTTGAGTGTCGCACTACAAAGTACTAAAACGAACAGTCCTATTTTGATATCTTGGTGTGTTATACATTCTCCAAATATCATACTACATAGTCATGTAGTGATATTAATGTATAATCTAAATAGTAATGATATTAACCTCCGTGTACTCGGTGGCCACAACTTTCGACGCGTTCTCAAGTTTGACATTATATCTAAGCATATAAATAATCAAAGCGGACTGATGAAAATTCTACTATTACCTTTTTTAACGAAACCCCAAAACCCATACGTACGATAGTCGCGAAAAGAGCAATAGTTTTAGACTTGATTCCGACCTTTTGTTCAATCGAAGTGCATACGACAATGAAAAAATTAAACGCGCACATTGAAAACTTCACTGGTCTGGTGTATAGAGTATATGAATAGAATATACGTATGACAATATTCTAATAGTAAAAACTCTTTAAATTTTAAAAAGCAAAATGTTGATTTTATACAAAAATAAATAGAGCCTAATTTTTAGTGTATTTGTTGCTTTATATCCATACATTTCTGTTGAATATTGTATATAATGTTGCTAATACTCGAATATTTATGAAATAATTTAAAAAAATGAATGATTGTAATATTTATTCTTAAATATAGAGAGAGGGCCTGGTTGTGTAGAAAATTACAATACTGTGTTTTTTTTTGTGACACGCTGTATAAGCGTACGGTTTTATCGAATGACACCATTATCGTATTCATTCGTGCGAATGCTATCTATTTTAATATAACCATCCGATTGATTTTCAAATTCATGCTAATATTCAATAAAAACTTCCTTCATTTTTTGTTTAATGAAAAACCTTTTTTAATCGTTAAACGCACATTTTTAAATTACACAATGTCAGATTATTGGAAGGGTAGATACGGTATCTTTTTAATTTACTAGTTATAAAGACAATTGCTTAAATTACGGGCCCCTCTTAGCTGTGTTGAAGTGGCAGCTTTATCTGATATGAAATATTAACCAAGGGTTACGGTATTTAGCAACCATAAAGTAAACGTCGGTTAATTTCCCACAGCTGGGCTGAGCCGTCCTATTCGTTAGAGCGGAAGGCTTGACACATATTCCAGTTCCATTGCGGCATTTGGCAGTCTTTCATGTAACACATGTCGACTTCCTCATGATGTTTTCATTCACCGCTGAGGACGAGAAATATTATATAATTTTAAAAAAATCAGTGTTGCTTGTCAGGGCTTCCATCTCGCCTTATTCAACAAATAAAATACATTACAACAAGGTTAAACGTACTTTGAGATATTTAGATAATTTCATCAAATTACTTAAGTTATCTTAAAGTATATTTGTTAATAAAAATAATAATTAAAAAATATGTTAACGTAAAATAAAGCAATACGTTTATGGAATGTTGTTTTTTTATTTATAAATATTGCATACCAACGAGTGCTCCAATGCAATCAAATAACAAAAGACTTCATATGACGCATAAGATATTCTGTTTGAACATCTTTTCATACGATGTATTATGATACATGTTCAGTGTCTGTCGATACTTTTAAAAAAATATTATTATTATGCTTTAAACGACATACTATATAGAGTATCTCTTAGTGTGGGTTAACACTTACAAAAAAACAATACTGACACACACAAACACTTACTTTTGAAATCTGGCAGTAGAACGTTAGGAAATAACCCGCCCGCGAGCCCCAACACAAGTAGTCATTCATCATAATCATCTCGATTAGATCGCGCCTCGCCCTACAAGGGGCGTTTAACTACCCTCCATTTAACAGTTATTTTCAACATTTTTTTATTCGGAACGTGTCTTTTGTTAGTGCTTAGTCACCTACGTGGGTGCTGTGATTCATTCGTCTTTCAGAATGCAGTAGTTTTTAAAATGTTCTTATGTCCTCCAGCGCCTAGCCAACTTTATCAGGTTACAGAGCTGACTTTATTATACATAGAATTGATAGGCGTTCGGGAAAATGGCTACCTGGTCGTAATTGGTCACCATCATATTTCCGCCGTAAATTCTTTAATCATTCCTTACAACGTCATTTCGCCACTGACTAACTCACCCTTCAAACCTTAACACAACAATCCTAAGTATTGCTGCTTGACAGTAGAATATATGGTACCTATCCAGAGGGGCTACCATCAAGTATTTATAGTTTATTTCAGCATATGATCAGCTCATATTTACAACGGCGTTTATAATGAAAATTATCCTTAAAATTAAGCAAGGTTGATGAAGAAAAGGAAAACGGAATCCAATCATATATCATATCATATATCAGAGCATGGCTCCTCTCCCAGCCGCTGCTCTCTACTCAGTTGGGTGTGCGTCGCCCTTATACTACAAACTAATTCGTTATTATATATTATAACATATGTATAAATATATTTTTTATTAACAAGACTGTTTTTGTTCATTATACTTACTTCATATTAATTTATTCGTTTTCTTTTGTTATTAATGATTGAATTAACCCTGAATTTCGATGTGTTACATCTGCCAGGCGTTCCGTGCCTGCCACATTTTTCACATATGCAATTCATCAATTAATAAAGAAACAATATTCTTGGTGGTAGGACTTTGTGCCATTTTGGGTAGGTACCACCCTTTCATCATACAATCTACCACCAAATAGAAGTATTTAGTATTGTTGTGTTTCGGTTTGTAGGATGAGTGAGTCAATGAATCTACAGGCACAAAGGATCTTAGTTCCCAAGGTGGTGGCGTTTTTGTAAGCAATGGTTAATATTTCTTAGAGCGCCATTGCTCACACAGGTGGCCCATATGTTCGTCCACCTAATTATATCATAAAAAAGAGACAAATGAACACATTCGGAATAGGATCAAATTTATTTACATATTCTTATACAATATTTATAAATAATGTTTAAATATTATAGCGCAGTTGGGTGATAAAATTCGAAATTAAAATCAATAGGCATGTTCAATTTTTGATATAAGAAAAATTCATGTATTTCATATCTGTTGATCGTATTTAACATTAAGATGAATACTGTTCCTTGGCAATAGTATAGCGGCAGCCTACTCTTGACGAATAAGAACTTCGCTGGCACGTAGGCTCTCAAAATTATACACTGAAGGTTGTAATTAATCGTATGTTTCTTCGCCAATAGCTGTTATGAAAACAAAAAATAGGTACTTATAAGATTTTAGTAATATATATGTTACTGTAAAAGCTCGAACTACGGTAAATCTTAAGATTTTCCAATAAAACCTAAGATTTACCGATTATGAACGGTAAATGTCCATAAAACTTTGGGATTCGAACTTTTACCATCATTCACTTGGTAAATCTTAGGATTTACATGTTAGGTTAGGTTAGGTTGGAATGGTAAAAGTCCGAAAAAGCCGTCCCTTTATAATAAATACTTACATTTACCAACTCATTTCGGTAAATCTTAGGTTTTACTGGAAAATCTTAAGATTTACCTTAGTTCGAGCTTTTACAGTAACATATACTTTAAATTGAAGAAAGAAATGAAAACCCTTACTGGGATCGCTGTTATTGAAAAATGATATTATATTCATATTGGTTCCGAGTAAATAAGAGTAAAACTAAAATTCCATTCAAACTTTTTTGTGTCAGGAATTAACCTTTTCAGTTACTTTTTGAAAAAAAATGCTTGAACTATAAATGTTGTTAAAAAAAATTGTCTTCTTCATTGAATATAAAAGCAATGGTGAGAGACAGAAATAACTTTGTACCTAAACCCCTAACAAGGTACATCTTACGACATTCCATGGCCGTTAAATATTAACAATAACAAGATGCTAAGTCATATCAATAAAAATTGTAATAACGAAGGAAACATGTTAAGGATGTACGGAGATGTATCTCACATAAATATAAGTCAGTTGAGTCGATTGCCACGTCGGAAACGTTATGTTCACTGATTTGCGTAAATATTGTCTCGAAGCAGCGTCCGGTGTACACCAACCGAATTTGTAGATATGTTGTAAGGTATCTGAAATGAACCATTTTGAACGAATATTTGTTAGTGTGGATATTTAACGAAGTTAAATGTGATATACTCATATGCTGCTAAAGAACAACAAGATTGAGTCCTTGGTCTAGTGGCTAGCTTATGTGGATGCAGATCTCGGGATTACAGTTTCAAACCACGTTTCAGACCACTAAATCTTTATTTATTTTTTTTAATATGGCGGTAGCTGTCCTACTTTTGTAGTTCAGCATAATAAAACCTTGTTCTTTACTTGTTAACTTATAGAGTTATTTATAAATTTTATATTTATTAAAAAAACTGACCTCAATAATTTGCCTGAATGTACTCTTCAAATAAAAACTTAACAATGTCCCGACCGCCTGGCACTGTTCAGTAAACCAAAGCAAAAAATTCACCTAAACTTGTTCATAGACAAAAAATAATACTTAATGTTGATAAAAGTACCTTTCGGTAAGTCCTCGTCTGGCGTTACTTCTTTATTTGAACGGAGAGCATACATCGCTTGATTGGCTGGTATCGCCTTCCAAGTATCACAATCCGATACTAAAATTTAATATAAAAAACCATTTTACTAGCTGAGCCTGCGACTTTACCCTCTCGAGGAGTGAATTATAAATGCCTATGTACTTCCTCGGAACTTAAACTATTTACAGACCAATCATTTTTCATCTAAATCAGTTCACTGGTTTAAGAATGAAGAAATAACAGTCAGAGTGACTTTCGCAATTATAATAATAGAATAGATTATATTATTACAATATATATTTCTATATAACAGGAAATGAAAAGTATGAATATATAAATAAACCGTACACACGCATAAGCCTAGAATTATACAAAATTAAAAAAATACTTTTGTTGATGAAAATTCTGAAAGAAACTTCTTTCAGAATTTTATGTATTATTTAAGAATTAACAGATTTATAAATGAATAGTATTAAGACCTTACCAAAACAAAAAATTACAAGAATTATAGGACATAAGTACAAAACTTGATTCATTATATTTATATTAAACTACCAATGTAGATTATTCAAATTCAACTACAATCCGAACTATTCCAATATCACGTCAACTAAGCTCGTTTAATAAACTGATACAATTATCGGTATGTTTGTTTGTTTACGATTATTTTTGTGTTAATATCCTGACTTTAACCAAATATTTAAACGTATCTCATTGTTCGTAAGTGTTGAGCTAAGAAAACACTACCAGAAGTAATAATAAATAATATACTAGGTGAAATTTATTTGTTTGTAATAAGTATTTGTTAGAAATAAATATTTTATATTGAAAATATTGTTTATTTACTTCAAAATCGGTATATCAAGTTACCATTATGAAGACAAAGTTGTGCGTGACAAGTGAAACCGCGGAGGGCCGCTAATGAATAATAGGAATAATAAATATTATACAGATTCAGCTGTACTACATCTGTCTCTCCGAACAGATTTTTAAGAAAAAATTGGTACGAATTTAATGACACTCCATAAACCTGACGTCTTAGCTACGCTTTTATATCGTTAAGGGAGTCATGTTGGAGTTAAAGGTTTGTCTCATATTAAAGTATTTTCGCCACAAACTGAATTTCACGCGGACGCGATGTGTTTATAGTTTGTAGATAATAATTCTTAAAAATTAAAGTTGAATGTACAAAGTAAAATCTAAATATAGTAAATTATTATGTAAATATGTATGTGAATCTATATATCACATCATTTTAAACTTGTTTGTTTTGTAAAGAAAAAACAAATTAAGTATTCCGTAAAAATATAATTTACGTAGTAATCATAATAAGACGTGTATGATTGAAATTAGTTAAAAAGTGTAGAGATAGTATTTGTTGATTTTTAGGCAGAATATAAAAAAATCATTCTATTATATCAACATATATATATAAATATATATATATATATGTGCCATTTAAAAGTGTAATTACTGCCCTTCTTGCTTTACTATCTGTTCTTCCAATATAAATTTTGTACATTACAAACGGTTTGTAGTTCAGTTTATCCTTGGAAAATCATCATCAAAAGTATTTTATTTTACAGACTTATTTCAAAGGAAATCGAATTGTGTAAAGCCATTAAACACTACAGCGACAACAAGGACATGCACTTAAAATAGTCTAGAATTATATCTATACTAATATTATAAATACGAATGTAACTTTATCTGGGACCTCTTTACGCTTATACTGTTGAACCGATTTAGTTGAAATTTAGTATTGAGACAGTTTGGAGAGAATTATCACGGAAATCATCATTTAAGGGTGGAATATAAATGCAGGAGTAACTCTGTCTGTTACACTTACGCGACTGAGCCACAGATTTTAGTAAAATTTGATAAAAGACATAGGCTACTTTTTTAAAATCACTTCTTGAGGCGTTTAAAATTGGGGTGATGGTTTGTATGGTATAAAGTTTTAAACATTAAGCGCGGGTAAAGCCGCGTCTAAAGCTATTATATAGACGATACAATATTACTATACTGAAACCGCCTCCGAAAGGCGCTGCATTTTCTGATATAAGGTCTATGTCTATTGAATTATAGAAGAAGAAAAAATTTTCACTTCTTTTATTGCTATATAGATTTATACACGCAATAATTTGCTCTTAAATTAATCTCTAGATAAAACACGTCATGGATACGAATGATAATATTTTATAATCATTCAAATAAGAATTTCATGAATCACATACGTACGTCTTAGTAACAAATCATATATAAATACTATCAATAAGATTGCCAACCTCATTGCCTGCTATGCAGTGTTCGTATACAGTGACTTGTCAGCGAAATAATGGCTCGATCCGTTATTTTACAACTCACGATATTATTCATCGTTGGTAATATATTTACAACTGTTTTATCTAAAACTATCGACTGTATTGTTTATTAACATTTTATATTGTTACAATAATTAAATAATCATTAACATTAAGATCGTAATTATATACAAAAATTAAAATTAAAACCCGACCTCGTGGAATGGTAGCTAGCAGATTTAAAAAGTCACATGTATTTTGTTTTTTATGTAATTTCTGAGTTAATAACATAAAAACGTATTAAATTTTACAGTTAATGAAAATTGTTGCTGGAAATATTTCACATCACTGTCTGACTTAACATTAACAGGATCTCCGCCAGATCCAGGTACTTATATATATTTTATTATAGTATGCAACTGAATTTACATACGAAGTGATCTAAATAAGAATGAGAGGCTAAAGTATATCCTGTAAATATCCCATTGCTGGACTAAGGCCTCCTCTCCCTTTGAGGAGAAGCTTTTGGACCTTACTCCACCACGCTGATCCAGGTTTGATGGATACGTGCAGGTCTCCTCAGGATGTTTTCCTTCACCACCGAGCACGAGATGAATTATAAACACAAATTAAGCACATGAAAATTCAGTGGTGCTTGCCTGGGTTTGAACCTGCATCGGTTATGATGAACGCGTTCTAACCACTGGGCCATCTCGGCTTTGGTTATGGGATAGTATTTTAAAAAGGTAGACGATCTCATGGACCTCCTGTTAACAAATGGTATACGTTTTCCAAGACATAGATAGGCATTTACAAGCCATTTTTTTTTTAAAAAAGATATTTAATGTAACGTGCTTAATTTGTGTGAATAAATTAATTTCGTAACCTGCAGTCAAGGACAAACATCGTGAGAAAACTTGCATGTGGCGCCAGAAAATCAACTATGTATCCATTAACTCCTAACCAGCGTGGCGGAGTAAGCTCCTAACCTTCTTCTCAAACAGGATACTACAGGCTATTACTTTGTCTTTTTTATAACACATATATGTGAAAATCGATCGAAGAAGATTATTTTCAATTCTTAAACTAGAGTCGAACATCAATTAGAGATCTGAGTCTAAGCTAAAGAAAAGAAGGCCCGAGTTTGAAGGCTTAATGTAAGGCCAGTACGTATTTTCGTCATTGGGTCTTTCCGTTATTGCATCAGCTACCAACACGAAAAATAATTACTATTTTCGTCGTAATTTAACTTACCTATTTTTAGAAACGCTACATAGTGAATATACCTATGGCATTTGTAAGCGTCAAGATATCAAGTTCTACGCTCACGTACATAAAGACCACATGGAAGTTTTAGGCAAGATAATAATAAGAGTGAGTTGTATAATGTATAATTATTTTTATAACATCCGAATCAAATTACATACGAAAAATTAGTAACAGTAGAAAACAAACCAAATATTGACATATGTATTTCATGTGACTTTTTGACAGCTACGCTATATTACTCATGCACTACAAACAGTACATGATTAATAAATACATCTTTGAATATAATATAAAACCATTATTAATACATATTTAAATATAATACAAAACTGCTCCACTTTACATTAAATCCAGTTTAATTTTACTTCCAAAGTTTCGATAGTAATTTCACTGTCATTCAAAATGCAATTTTTTCGAGAATCTATTATGGCTATGATATAAAAGATATTATTCAAGATCTCGGCCAATGATATCGCTTCAATTCAATGTCAAGGTTGCTTCAATTTCAAAATCAACATAAATACAAAACAGTTCAGTAACTTTTGTTTTCTCGTTCCGTCAACCGATTCTCTTTTTTTTTTGGCTCAGTCACTACATACGAACAAAAATACGAAATATAAAAAATATATATTATCCTGGACCTGGGATCTATGAAGCTTCATATTTAGTCCTATAAATACCCAGTCCCTCGCCTTTCAAAGACAACATAACTATCCCAAAAAGAAATACTATGTACGAAGGACCAACTACTTCTAATAATAATCATTATAGTCGTATTACATGCATAGCTTATAAACTGTTTTCATTCAATTAATTCGTATTGCTATTCTTTGCAGGGTTGGTTACTTATACCGAGAATACCAACGTGCATAATATTGAGGGCAACCGCATACGAAATAGATTTATTTCGAAGTACAGCTTTTCCCTTCCAAATATGTGTACCCCGCATAACGTACTGTCACTCGCGGAAGCGATTCAAATATTTCTATTACGAATGGTATATTCCTACAAATATGGTAGGAGGTATGAACTGGGATATCTATTTCTTTGGACCAGAAAATATGCATTGGCAATAGAATTTAAGATTTATTTTAATGTTACTATTAATTTTTATCTCATATTTAATTGTATATAGTTAATAGTTATAGAACATAGTTATATTACATTAGTATAATTACATAAAATAAAGTTATTATTTATGTATATCATAGAATTACTTTGATTACTTAATTTCTTAAATATACCCGAAAATATAATAATTAAATATGTTATTTATAATAATCGTGAATATTTTAATACATGTAGTTTCCAACAACAAATAAATATTGTTATTCATTCTTTTTTTTTTTATTAAATAATTATTCTTGATATAAGTTAAACTTTCTTCGCTTGGCTGGCAACTCGAATCAAAGGGTCATTTATGGCATATTCGAATCTATTAGTCATGGGGTTGATTCGTCATAGTTCCCTGCTTTATAGCCCAACAGTAACACGAGTGTCATTAACAATTACTTTATTATAATATTAACAAAGCCGCGAACAGTAGTTAGGGGACGCTTTTGTTTCAAATTCAATGTGCAACTATTGCGAGCAACACTTAAATCAAGGTACAAGCTAATTTGACTATTATATATATGTAACTGTGGTCGATTTGGCTTGCAGCTATTTGTACCATTTGACCAGAATTAAGACTAGTACTTGAGAATTATTGCAATAATTTGCATAGTCGCGACGGGTTATACGAAGTGGGTACAATGAATAGTAACGAGCGAGTACATGATTTTTATTATTATAAGTTCCTTAAAATCTCGTTATTTAAAATATTTTTGTAGATACTGGAAGTACTCTTAATATATCTTGTATGGACGCTTAATATATATCGGATTCATTTAAACTACGAAACCATTTTATACACATCTTTTTTGCGCTTCTATATCGTGGTTCGTTCTAATTTTATTTCTACATTTTTAGAAGTATTATTGTATACAAGCTGTTTTTGAACAACCGTAAAAGTAGTTCCTATACGCTGCAAACGCATATGCGACTTTAAAACTCACGTTTTTAATGAGTACGCCTCTATAATTATACAATCCGTAAGAAAAATAAATAGTGTTTTGATATTGTAACCGGATATCGATTAGTACTGTATGATATATTTACAGAAATGTCATAATCATTCCTCATGTGACTAATGCGCCACCAACCTTAAGAACTAAGAGGTAATGTCCCTTGTCCATATAGTTACATTGGCTCACTTACCCTTCAAACCGGAACATAACCATACGAAGTATTACTTGGAAGTGGCTTAATATTATGAAAAGACTAAAAAACAAATAAATATCAAGATTATTATATATTTATAAATAAAATTACGCAAAAGTCGCCTATTTATCTGCATTTCACTACCGTGCAGCTTCGCAATCTAACCTTTAAGTTTATTGATGACAATGAAAATACAATATTCTTGTACAAATAAAAGTTTAAATCGAATGCAATTTGAAATTATCTAAACTTAATATGTTATTGAAATATATATATTATATATCAAAATATGTTAATGCATCTATTTTTACATCAAATGCTAAAGGTCCTTATCATCAAGAATAAATAAAAAAAACATGTTTTCTTACAACTATACTATATAGCACTATACAGCACACCTTATTGATTTTACAACGATCATAAGATTGGTAAAACGGTGTTCACACGGGTGTGAAAAATCAATGGTCACATACACTGCGACTTGAACCGTCTCGTCTGAACATATTTTCTACCAAATTGAAGCAATGAAAATCTACACAATAAAAATCAATGAAAATGGCAAAACTTTTAATTTTTGTCTATTCAGCCCAAATTAAATTTGTTTCTAGTTTTGAGTTGATCCCGGTTTAGTGTATAATTGATGCAATCACATTGTAAAGTCGATATTGCCTAAGATGCTACATTTAACTAAAAATAACGCGCCTGCCGAATGATGATCATGATGATGTGATTTTTCTGGTGGAATTCAACTACGACATCCTATTTCAAAAGACTTTTAGAGACGTATAGATTCTCCGTAGGATAGCGTAGTATAGAGCGCCAGTGTGGGCGATAACAATTAGTCTATGGCACATAGATTCTTCTCATAATCCGGTGGTACGGAAAGTTTGACACGACCGAAAAAAAATCAGCCGCAGAACCAACGGCTTTAAATCAATTCACACAGACAGGAGTGTAAACAATGCCAACTTTAGAACTTTAGGTTAATACCGATAATTTCTAGACAAAAGGTACTTTTTATATACTAAATATGTTTTAATAAGCCTTTATTAAACAATATAACCTGTCCAAATCTTTACCAATCCGATTCCATAGACCAAACGGTAGAGTTACAATGTATTTTTCATTCCAATGCACGTGGAGTATACTTAGTTGTATACGTTTTACTGCTTAGATTAAGAAAAAAACTTGTTGACTATCAAGCCTTTAAAATGTTTATTTTAATTGGGGGAAAATAATTCCGAAAACTGGATTGTTTTTTTACGTTTAACTATTTTGATCCTTAATTCTATATAAATACATTTTAAAATGCAGATAATGCACTATCAGTCGACCTTACAATCGGTAGCCAACATTATCTATGCTAATTCTGAGGGCTGCACGTAGGTTTCATTAAGCCTATTTTAAATGCAATCTATGTACTGTATCTGTTTTTTTTTTGGTATTGTTGTTGACCCGTTGTCATGACTACAGCTATCTTTATGGCCTATGCGAGGAAAATACCTTCACTAACTGATAAAGTCTATATTATAAAAGATTGGATTGTCGTGTTTTCTTAGATATTTAAAACTGTTATATTAGTACCGCTACGACATAAAATTTTTCTTTTTCTGAATAGATTCGTCATCGAACGTCTTTTTTCGTAATAGATTTTGTAGATGGAAAATGAAACGGTCTTAAAAAGATTATTTACGTCAAATTAAAATCAAATTACATTATCTTAATGTAATAATTAACGTGAATTTATACAGACAACCTTACTTAGGTTTTAATTTTGTTTCAGAAATATCTCTAATTTATATTTAACTGTAGAATAAGTGAGAGATTCATGTTACGCAAATGATTACGAATGTGCCCAATATTAAAAAAATCAACATTTAAATATTTTTTTACATTCCTCTATATTTAAAATATAATGGCTATATTACCTGCAATGCGGAAAATATCAGATGTAAATAAGGAAATATATAAATCGTATCATCATTTTACAAATATTCATTATAAAAGCAATTACTGTATGCAATAAAATTAAGTTAAAATATTTTAAATTACAGCTATACATATTTTAAAAGTAAAAAATACAAAACGTCAACTTTTTTTAAAACAATACCTGTATTGGCTTAGCTTTCGCTAAGGTCCTGGGTAGACTATATCCTATTACAAAGATATATCAAGAATCTTGATATATAAGCTTGAGATTTATGTACTTCGACATCGAGTGAACGATCGAATTGATTCATTGGCCAGAACGTAACAAAACTAAATATTGCTGTTTGCCGGTAGAAAATCTGGTGTACCTTCTCAGACGACCTTCACAAAGCCCTACCACTTCGTTGTAGTTTACTTATAGATGGCAGTGTATCACATCAAGTAACCGTCTACTCACATCAGAGTACCGTTCAAGCAATAACCGTGACAATTAGTTTGACAATCGTTTCCCAGGTTTTGCTCGTAAAATATAAATAAATAGTAATCAAATCGGTTCGTTTAATAGTGTGATTTTTGTTTGTATTTTGTTTTATTACTTAATTGCATTTTTTTTCTTACAGATCCTTACCAAATGTTTGGTCCTACAAGCAGTCGTCTAGCTAATTCAGGTATTTGATATAAAATTCTATTATATTCGTATTTTAAAGGTCATTATATTAACTTGAAGATTACGTCACGAACTATGACAGTAGGTCAAGGATATATATAGTTAGAAATGCATTTATTCTAATAAGAATTATTGTAGTTGGGACTTGGCACTATCAAACGAGCCTTTATAATTAATGTTTTTTTATTCCACCGTAAACATTTTACTCAGATATAAGGATTTATATAATATAAGTATAAATATGTTATACAGTAGTTTTATTTAAATGCTAAATTACTTAAGTTATAATAAAAATAAACAGCAGGGCTATTCTCTAACAAGAAACTCGAATCTCACCACAGAAAGCAACTATCAGTAGCATTTGACAGAACATCAACCAATCTGGCAATATGAACGCACGTACTCATCATGTGTTTAAAAAACATGAACATATAATTCAAATTTAACGGGTGTTATCGCGGTGCAATGCAAGTAGGTAGAATATAAAATTTGACGTTACACGCAAGTGTTACTAGATGGCGTTGATAACAGCCACTTTATTTCACGTGGGAACGCGGAGGTCATGAAATTGTGCATATTACGTATATTATCTGTCTACGATCGACCCTTTTGTTGGAAAGTCAAAATGTTAACAGCGCCATACAGGGTCATAATATTAACGATGCCTAGGGTTATTTCAATTGACCGACATTGAATTTTAATCATTTTACACAGATTTTAGATATCTCAACGTGATCATACTTATTAAATGTATAAAATACTGTTATTTTATTAAAACGCGACAAATGTTGTTTTTTTTTTTAAATATATCATAATCCGAAAATGATGTATTGTTTTTATAGATTTAACTTAAATATTTTAACTTAAGTTCTCCCGTAGTTTTTACATGGTGAATAACGCTACCATACAAATAAGCTAATAATTCTTAAATCATAATCCTTACATACCTACAAAAAGCAAAGTAAAGCCACATACAATCAGAACAAAATTTAGAAAATTAGCAAAAATAAAAATCGATCAAATAACCCTAATAGGTACACGTGAAATAAAATTAAAACAACATTACAAATTAAAATAAATTACCTCAACCAAAGTTACACCTTTAAATCAAAGTATATAATTACGTTACATTATAATATCGTGGGCACGCGCGGTGTTCGTGAGACAATTGTGGCACGTGGCGGCCCTATGTAATAACGGAACTTTCACACGCCCTCAGTTCACCTGTGACCGAAACCAAATACCTACAAATATGTATATCATTGGGGCTGCAATATAAAAACGATCTCGAAAACTAACGATAAACCTCAATCATCAAACGTCCAAAAGTGACATGGTAATTATTATATTTAAGACTGGCACGTGTCATTTGCGAAAAATTCTGTGCCTTATCAAGCCACAAAAAAATATATATATTTAAGAGTAAGATAATTAGGTATATTATTTGAAGTACAATAGCAGCATTACACCGCTTTCTTTTTCAATCTTTCAGGATCGGATCGAGCGTCATTTATTTCGTTCAATCATATGCCATTCATTCATACAGTTAATTCAGATATAATAGTATAGTTTTAAATATAACTCTCGGTTAGATTTGGCGAGACTATGATAAAAATTACATTTTCACTCTCGTAGACTAGATGGACGTAGTTGTACTAATACCTAATATGAAAAAATAATATTAAATTTGCCGGGCAATAACATAATTTTTTCTGTATTTATTAATTATTACTTCATATATTCAGATAAAACTAAGGCAATCAAAATACAGACTCAACGTTAAAAACTCAAACCTTCTCTCTACGCTAACTTAATAAGGAAAAAAATGAAATTATTTTTATTCGTGTAATATATTATTCCTACTTAACGTTTTGATGTGGACCTTTGTATCGATCGACGATTAATAATTGCGAGTCGTAAAATTGATGAGGCATAACAGACAATGCCTCAAGCTCTTCCAGCGAGGCGAGAGGCGAGCGCAAACGTTTTGACTTCTACATAATCGATTGAGTATAAATCACTAGGATGCCACGCTCGTGTGAGCCGGCCATTTCGCTAGAGGGTAGGGTCAGCAAAATGTTGCAAAAAAAAAGCAATTATTCTTGCTACCCATTGTAACCACTTACACAATATAGATATATAATAATGAGAAACCATTTTTTAAATAAATAGTTGATATTTATTAAACAATAAAAAAATTATTCCACGTGTACGAGTAAGGCACAAAAATCAATGAATAATAATTAGAACGGATATATTTAGTATTTTGTCAACGGTACTGAGTTCCAGTTGAGTGCATTCGGCTCAAGTCGTGCGTGATCGTAACACAGCCGCCCAATATCGCAACATGTGGGAACGACCCTGCACATTATACCTTTAGATACATCCTGTAGGTTCATATAGTTTAGATGAATTTCAATGTTTTATATAATTTATCGTATTTAAAAAATTAAAATGACTTCAAAGCAGTAAACGTAAAAAATTAAGTTTTTAGAATAACATAGCATTCGAATTTTAATTTTATTTGCTCATAAATAAGTTCTTTTAAAAAGATGTATATTTTTAAAAATATACAACAGCTACACATATAGCATATTTTTTTATACGAAAACCAATTAACCATTACGGAACTCAATCGTGGCTAGAGATATAAATCATTCTTTCAGTATTTATAATAAATACAAGCAAAAGATAAAATTATATGTTGGCTGTCATAATTTCACCTCTACGTCAAAACGATTCAGGGAACCATTTTATGTAAAAAGAGAAACCGGGTGTGGCGTAACAACCCGCTTTATGAGACTATAATGATAGGTTTGCTACATTTGATTGCTATTAAATATAAAATAATATACTCATGCATATTTAGAAGCAGAATTTCCCTTATTTTTAATAAAACACACTTTCGTTTTAAAAGAAAATTAAATATTGTCTCGTAAAATAAAATAAAAAGTATTCTTCATTGCAGGATCCGGACAAATACAACTATGGCAGTTCCTTTTAGAGCTGTTAAGTGACTCCAGTAATGCAGGTTGCATTACTTGGGAGGGTACGAATGGAGAGTTCAAGCTAACAGACCCGGACGAGGTGGCCAGGAGATGGGGGGAACGTAAATCCAAGCCGAATATGAACTACGATAAGCTTAGCCGAGCTTTGAGGTAAAAACACGAACATTTCCGGATCGTTATGATCAGTTCGGACATAGGCACACGCCAATAACTGCGCCGCCTTGCGATGTTATGGGTACCCATTTTGCTGAGCGAACATTTTGCGATTTATATTTATTGTCACTATTTATTTTATTTGTTAGTTTGTTAATTTTCACATCTAATAATTACCCCATTTGTACAGATACTACTACGACAAGAATATTATGACGAAGGTCCATGGTAAACGATATGCATACAAGTTCGATTTCCAAGGCCTAGCTGCGGCCACGCAACCGGCTGCCAGCGATCCAGCTTATAAATACCAGAGCGATTTATTTATGAGCTCGTATCACCACTCGGCCAAGCTTTCGTCTTTCATGGCTCCACACGCAGCTATGCCAACATCGACAGGTAATTAAATTTTTCCAGTTAATGACTGTGTAAACCATGCATTGCGCTGCGATTATAATTTAAAATAAAATGCCACAAATTTTGTAAAATGTTTAAAATCACTTTTAAGTACGAGATCAAATGAAACGTAAAAGTTATATATTTCTTTTTTTATATACAAAGCTCTTAACATTGTGTTACAATGATTGATGGCAACGCATAACCAATATCTACTGGAATTATTGATTTCTCGCTCAAATTAGTACGTAAATATACCGCTAACGTAAAATACTTAGCGAAAAACGTTGGGACTTATTCCACCAGGCAAGTTTGGTATTAAATTATATTTCGGATATTATCGGCTTATTTCTTTTAACATACTTGCATCCAAAAAAATGTTGCGATAACATTAGAGACGTCTAAACCGCAACAACACAAACTTTCGAATAATTTTATTAACAGTTTCCCTTTTACCACGGTAAACCCTACCATACCTACCACTTCAAAAAGGAATTCAATTCTAGGAGTTGTATAAATAGTTCTGTATTAGCTAATATCATGCACCCTTCAATCGCAGCAAAGTGTAATCTGCATCGAATGCTAATGTACACTTGGTGATCAAATATTGACTCGCTGCTCGAAGTTGGATGTCAACGCCACGGCCCGCTTCACGCTCTTGACTTAATGGAATATACATTCATTTTCGCAATCTGTCTGCTGGCACTTGCTGGTTTAAATACGATTTATTTTGATCCAATGGTCTGCGTTGATTTTTTTATTCATTATTCTTCGTAAAAAATAATTAAGTATTTCGTTTTAAAATTATCTATTGTAGTTTGTACCATTTTGTATATAAATCAAGAGATACCCTTAAAGTTTCTACAGATAGTTGTCGTAATATAAAATTAATCATTTTATAATCTTTGTGACAAAGTGCTGTGCGAATAATGCGAAGGATTGTCACGGCGATTTTATTGCATATATATTATTTAGTATTTCACTATATAAATTGTTACGAAATCCATATTAGTTTATGTTTTTAACATTTAATAATTTAACAATAGAATTTATATATAGATTGGACAATAGAATAGAGAATATCTACTTAAAATATTGTGTTAGTGAGACTTTAATGTCACTGCAACTTGTATTAACTTAGGTTAGCAAACTTTGTTTCAGCTTCAATATTCCCGTCAGCTTCATGGAGCAACTGGGGTGGAGGAGGAGGCAACCTCTATTCCCCCCACTCCATGGCTCCTCCCCACGTGACGTCACACCTGGGCTCCTACCCGCACTACGCATGACCGGCCTACTATAACCATGACACGACATATGACATTGTTTGACTCGAACTTACCATCGATACTGTAACTATTCTTTTTACTTTAGTAGGTATAACTGTATCGTATTATATAAAAGTATTTAACATAAAATACAATTCGCCCAAGAATTGAGACGGCTTGAGAAACGTACCATACGAAACGGCCTAATAGTGGGAACTGAGATTTCAAATTAGATTTATCGTGTTTTATTTTTAATCAATTAGTTTTACTTAGACAAACTAAACCAGCATATTGTAGTAAAATAACGCCAATGACATTTTATTTATAAACAGTATAATCCAAATGAATCTCAGGGTAAATAAAAATGCCATTTTTAATTGATTGCTATGTAATTTTAAATTTATTTATTAATTAATTTACATCTTAACACGAACGTACACGTGGAGTGTGACTAGTCTTTTATCAAAGAATGTAAATAATAGATACTCATTAAATAAGTAGAACTATATTGTTTATTTAGGATATCAAGTATTAAAAATTTTATTCATCGTATAACCTTATCAAATATAAGGACTCCTAAAATGTAAAGCAATATTGCATTTTTTAAACTTTGCAATCGAAATTACATTTAAATTTTTTATAATATAATCGATAACAATTCCCTGGTATAATAATAATTAATTCCATCGATATTTATTAATTTATTGCTCATGAATCAGGGCATCGTTCAAATTCAAAAAGGCTAAGGGATGAAATACTAAAAAATATGTCAAAAACTCAACGAATATAATAATACTAAAATAATTAAAGTCCAAAAGTCAGTTCAACAAGCCGTATTTACCCGAACGGTGGCAGCAAGGAAAAGTTGGAGAATTCTTGAAAAGGGAAAGTTTTGAGAAAAGGTAGTGCTCATCGTAAGAAAATTGCTACGGACGCTTAAGCAAAATTCGAAACGCAGTGTGGGATTATTTCATGAATGCAAAAGTTAGTCTCTCACTTAGGTCAAAAGTTAAAATTTTGTAACAGACGCCACAGAGATTTCAATTTGAGGAACTTTCAGGAATTCTCAGAACTTTATCGGCACCGCCGTTCAATCTTATATATTATGTCGACTGATTAACAAATGAACAAGAATTTATGATAACGCTGTCTTTTTTAATCAGAAATAATCATAGAAGCAGTTAAATGGTGATAGTATCTCAGTATTAATCTGTATAAATTCGTAATAAGTTGTGGTGTAACAAGATGACATAAGCAATTTATAATTTAAATAATTCCTGAATGTTGATGAAGTACAACGGTGTACTAAATCCAGTAAACTTAGTAACAGATTTTGCTTTAAGATTGATTACACTTTAAATCTTGAATATTTTGGCCGGTATTAAGTATTCCTTGTCTACTATTTATGTTGACTACGATATCTATAAAGGCAGTATTAACAAGTTTTAATCGATAGTTGTAAAATGTGTTTTTACCCGTCAGTATTATTAAAATATAAACCACAATGGAATAACTTTTTAATTGGCAATAAAATTAAGTTTATTTTTCTACATGTTTTCTTGTCAATATTTTAAGAAATCCAATGTATGACGTATGATTTTTATAATAAAAACATCTATCAAAATTCTACATAATATGAATATTATTATAATAAAACTTTTCGTCTAAAATATTGGGTAGTGTAATAATGAAAATGTATACATTGCAATACTTCGTGAGAATTTTACATTTTTCCCTCTTTGAAATTCCCTTATTGCATGTAATAGAGGGTCAAAAGCTAAGTTGTGTAGAATTGCAACTATTCAATTCTTTGCGTGTGCAGATTGCGTGTTAATGAACAGAAGGAAGGTGCGCAAATTTTTCTCAATGGAATATTTCTCCAAGGGATTGTATATAAAGTAGATATTATTTTAAAAGTGCAATCGTATTATTATCGATAAAATGTAGAATATATAATAATTAAATGGAAATTATTTTCTGTTGTATATTTTGAATAATTTATTTTTTCTTTCGTTGCTTTTTTTTTTATTTAATTATTTACAAATAATTTATATAATTTCTGGTATTTGTTTTATCTAATAAAATATTTTCTTTTAACTGGTCACTAATTCATTATTTCCTTGAATGTTTAACGACTGTGTTAAATTTAATGTAATTTTTTGCTGAATGTTTGTATTATTTATAGTTTTTTGACAATTATAACATTTGTCTTTGTAATTAATATTTACTAATAAATTTCTCTCTAAGTATTTAAATAAAATGTTTAATTAAATATAATTAATAATAACGTTTAGTTACCTTACTTGTGATTTAATACGTAAAATACCGGTGATTTTTATTTTTAAAAAGATTTATTTACACAATAAATAATTTATTCATATTTTTTTTATTATTTAATTTATTTTAATGCATGTGTCGGAATAACGAATCCGTTTAGTCGTAGTACCATTGTATAGATGTTATTGTATTTGGAAATGAATAAAACAAATGAAAAGTCGCCTCTAGTTCTTTATTAGATATACCTCTTATTAATACTTTGAAGTCTTATCGTATAGTGCTTAACCTTTTTTTCTCTTAATTAAAATAAACATAGCTACACTAGCTGTACATGCTTGAATAAACAAGAAATTGCTATGGTTATATCAAGATCAATATAATTAAGTTCCTCTTAAAGTGTATCCAACTAGTTTTTCTATGTTCAACGTATATATAGCATTCACTAATAATTATAGCAGATACCTAAACTTTTTTAGTATCGATAGACATATAGATATTATGACATTGTCAAGATATAATGTGTCTTTTTCAATATAATTGTAAAGGTTGAACTACAAGTGGATCGAACCTGCAACCTTTGCAATCCTAAGCAGCCCGTATACTTTTAGTAAATGTCACCTCAGTATACTTAATACTCGATTTATAAAAACGTTACAAAAACACTTCTATTTAGATAGATAACAAATATAATCATAGGATTTTAACGTCTAGCTAGACGAAAGCATCCAATCCTTCCACTTGGATTAACGGCTTAGGGAACAAAAGTGCGTCTGAATCTGTTCCGGCTCTACTCGCCGCCCAGCACGAGATGAAGAACTCAGTGATACTTCGGATTTAACTGCAAACTACAAATATGAAACATTTGTTGGAGGAGCCATCACAGCTCACATTTAAATCTACTAATTATAATTACTACAAACTACAATATATCGTGTTGTTTTCTTTAAATTAAAAAGCAATTTTATTCAACGCACTCCAATATTGATAGTTATTTGGTAGATAAATAACAAAACAACATTTAAATTAAAATATTCGTGTCGAACATTATAATTTCACATTGTTATTTATAAGAAACTTATATCTTTGGCTTCGCCTACACGAAAATATTTTTGCGATATATAGTTTTGACTGCACTTTTGTTAAGCGAACTGTAGGTACCTGTTAATTTGATTTTATAAGCATATTTATCTTAAGCTAACTATATGAACGTGCATTTCTTTATCTTAAAAACAAATAATACTAATAAATAAATACAATTAATATTACTAATAGGTACCTAATATGTGGTTAGAGCTCACAAAAGATGTACCATCACGCATGGGAACATGTAACAAACTATACAAATAGGAATTAGGTACGAACATACTGAAAACTGAAACTTTATCTTTTTCACGTGTGTTCTAAAATTAAAATAAAAAAAAATCTTATTTATTAGTCATATGTCTTTCAACTTTCGAAACTAGAAATAATATAATTTGTTTATTTATTTAACATGCACAATACCTACCTTCCAAATAAAGACAAATCCTTATAGTGACGATCTGTGTCACACACTTTATAAAACCTTTTTCATTAAAACTAAAATGGCTGTAACTAAAGTACTACAAATAATATAAATTATAGGCTTCCCTCACAAAAAAAAACAGCACCAGTCATTCTTATTAATAAACAAAATACTTTGTCACACGCTTATTGTAACACATACATTTCGTTATATCAACTAGTTGGGCGGTAAATCTGTTCCTATATTATTGAATAAACCATAAAACAGCACGACAAACATCAGTTACACAATGGAAAAACAATGCCTGTACTAGGGAATAAGACATTGAATTATTGTGTGAAAGAGTTATGTCTCATTTATTAAAACATTTTTTTCCCTTAAAAATATTTATAACAGCTATATTAATGGTCTGATAGTAGAAATGAACACTCGGTCTAAGTAGAAAACCACTAGACGTGTTTTTGAGAAGTCAAAAAATATCACAATCCTTGATCAATGTTTGATCCATGAATATTATTTAAAAGTTACACTTTTAGTATGGTACCCATGTACCTACACATTGTTACATATTATGTAGATAATAGTTTGGACCTGAGATTTTCTTTGTCTCGACTAGTCTATACTAACGATGATATTGAGGTAATGTATGTTAAAATTGTGTGTAAAATAATATATATCATTAAAAGCAGGATTACACAAATTAGTTGCAGTTTTTATTATACCGATATTTCTAAATATATAAAAATATGCCAAATTAACAACATTATCTTTATGAAGTCTTCTAAGAAAATAAAATGTTAAATGATTAAAATTAAGCAACATCTGTAAATAGAGAGTATAATTTAAGTCATTTCAAAATCGTTATAATTTCGACTTTGTTCTAGAAAACTATAAATCAATGTAGGAAACAAATAATAATATTGTAAATAAACGTCACTGTCCTCAGAAAGCTACGGGTGACATCTACATTATTTTTTTATCATCATCATACATAGACTGGACTTAACAAGTAGGGTTGTAATAACGCCATCTATATTCTCAACTCATATATCAAGCTAATTGTTCAAAACTTGCCGTTCAATTTTATCACACTTACACTAGAGGTCGCATTTAATTTAATCATACACTGCTATCATTCTTTTTATATGTAAATTTTGACTGATAAAACTTAATTATTTTTCGTATTATTAAATTTAAAAATATATAATTTATTATATTATGCATAATATGCCATCAGGTTAAAATAAAAATATTTTTTTTATATTGATCTTGCGATCGAAATGGTGAGGTAAGGTTAAAAAATCAAAGAGGTTGATATTTATAAATAAAACATCAATTATAATGATATTAAGTAAATTAAAACCTTTTCGTTACATGGACCATAAATTAAATTACGAAACGTAAAAAATTGACATAAAGAATATTTAAATAATTTAGAAACAAAGTCAACGATCATAAGACATTAGCGAGGCGTAGCAAGGCAATATATTGCTTTAAAGGTCCTAAAATGTTCAACATACGACGAATGTGCTATCTTTTCGGCACTATACGTCCAAAAAGTATTTTAGACAAGACGAATTGTATTAATATAAAAGACAGAAGGTATTATCACTGCGATGAGCCAACAAAGCCTTTCGACAATTTACCTTTTAGAGTCCGTAGCAGGTATTGTACTGAAATTTATTTTCTACATTTCAAAAATTGTTAACCTATAGGTACTCCAAATTGCATGTAGCTCACTAAAATCAATGACAATAAAAAAGTGTCGAAAGTAGTCAATTGGCAAATCAGTAAGTGGATAGATAGATAAGTAAGAAATATATACTAATATTACAACCCATAATTGTATTTTCTTCGATGTTATATAATACTTTTTATAATAAAAATTGTTAAAACATTAAATCAACCTCATTCAATATTTTTTCAGGTATACACTGACCTTGGTATGTTCACTATTATTTGGTGTAGGGCTATGGGCACCATTTCTTATAGTGTGGTATTCAATGGCTAAAAGAACTATGTAAAATCTTTTTTGGAAAATATACATTGTATACATCAAAATTAAAAACATTAAATGATATTCATTTTGTTTCATTAGTATTTAACAACGAATATGTTATAGCTTTTTTTATAATGTATTAGAAATTACAAATAATTCAATACACTCGATACTTTGTTCTGACAATATTAAAATGTATTGATATTAACAATCTACATTGTATTTCATGGTCATTGAAGTGATAAATTATAACAAAACCCTAGTGCAGAGTTAGCTTTATATGCGTTCATCGAACAGAATCTCCGCTACCTAAAGTTTCTCAATTCTCTATAATCTGTATTATGCAAAAGCGTCAAGCACAAGTAGTCGTCTGTCGCAGTATACCTAGCTAGTAGCTACTCCTTGTCAGCTTGCGGCCATGTTAGTATCGTTGACGTGAGGACGGCAATTTTAGTTTTAAATTATATTTTGTTTTTTTTTGGAAAGAACTAGAAATTTTTAGTAAAAATTAAAACAATTTTATAAAAAGTGAAGTGCTTTCGGAACAGATTTTTCAAAAATAGTTTGTATTTTCAAATAGACGCCACACCTGCAACATCCTCCGGTGATTTTTAAAGATGTCTCGATATTTTTTTGTCTCGAGATCGGTAAAAATAAACACAAGAGTGCTTAGGATAACAATAAAGTTTAACGCGTATTTATTACAACAATAAATATTAAGGTTTTTGGTGTACTGAGTGCTTTTTTTTTTAAAATGGAACTTTTGTTTATATTGTGTCTTGTTTCCTTTGGACTGGCCTACGATAAAGGTAAAGAGAAATATCTTAATATAATATCGTTAATTATTATAATAAAGCAGTGTAAAGTAATCTAAACATAACAATTTAATTTTAAAAGGTATTTGTAAATAAACAGACTTTAAAATGCTTGTTTATTTTTAGCGTCGTTCTATGGTGCGAGTTACATATCGTACCCGCTTCAAGAAGCAAAGGGAGTCACGGATATAAGCTTTAGATTTCGTACTCATTTATCTGACGCCCTTTTACTACTTGCTGCTGGCAAAACAGATTACTGTATGGTGTGTAAATTAATTTTTTAATCTTCCTGAATTTAATTCATATTTATAAGTTAATTTATTTTCGTGTGTAATTCCGAAAATCTGATTGATATATAAGAATAATAAATGAAAAATCCTAATATTATAATGATTAATAGCGTGAATCACTAAAAAGTTTTAATTTAAATAAAAATAAATAAAATTGGGCTATTTAAATTAAAAAAAATAATAATAACACTTGAGAATAATAACAAGATATGAATACACAAATGATAGTGTGATGATATAATTAGACGTACACTTTTAGATTCGACTGGAAAGTGGCAGATTAAAACTTCATATAAATCTCGGTGCTGGTGAAAGCGAACTATCCTCGTCAAAAGGCACTTATCTCAATGATACCCAGTGGCATCATGTCAGCATCATTAGAAGAGAAGCTAACCTGACTATGAAGGTATATTAAGTCATGTACACAATTGTTTTAACCTTAGTAACTAGAGAAATGGTATAAGACAGGTTTGCATATCTCCAGATTTCTTTTCGACTGTCATGTATCAGAGAAATATGTTCCTTTAGATAATATACAACTATATTTCCAACAACAAAATGCAGTAAGGTTTTATTTCATGGTATGGTAAAATTAAAACGAAATTTAACAATCATCAAAAAGGCAATATTCCTATGATAAACTATGTTTATGGCATCTTCTAAATCAGATATCCTAATTACTACAAATATATGATAATAATACAAAACTTCATTTGTTTTGAGTAATTTTATTTAATGATGCTACAGTTCTCCTGACCAATTTTGGCCACAGCTGCCAATCATAGCGAACTATGCAGGAAATATTAAACTGTCCTCATAACTTAAAACAAAGACATTTTTGTAAAAGATTAAAGTTACTGTGTTTTAAATTACAATGGTAGTATAGTGTACAAGAATATTTTACAAACACAAGGAAACTCTCATAAACTGATGGGATGGCATACCCAACATGATCAAAAAGAGTTCAGGCTTAGAACCTATGGCTTTACTTGTATTCTGAGCCTTGGATGTGTACATGGTTTAAACTTTGGATTGCTATTTAGTGTGCTCGATCTGGCACTTGAACCTAGGCCATTGGTATCTTCATCTTTATACCCAGCCACTAGACTACAGAGGTAGTGCAACTTATTTAATTAATTAATGGCCAAGACAAGCAAGCTTTAATAATAGATAAATGTCTTATTTGCCTAATATTAAAACTTTTCAGATATTTTTGTTCAGTTATTTTGAACATTTTAAAAGTAGCATTCAAAATATTTTGTTTATTTAGGATTGTTTGGAAGAATTCAGACTTAGCAATATTGCCTTTTATACATTCTTGTGGTCTCCTTATGAATTTACATGTTTTATGTATACTATAAATTTATCTAATGCTATATATTTATCGATATAATTCATATTACAATAAAACGGGCTATCAATTGTTACTAAACATCATAACTGACCAGTGTATTGGCCGAAACTGTTCATTATTAGTACATTGTAATCAAATCAAATCAAAATATTCTTTATTCAAGTATGCTTTTACAAGCAGTTTTGAATCGTCATTTAACAAACTATTTAAAGTAAAGCTACCACTGGTTCAGAATGTAGATTCTACCGAGAAGGTAGGTAAGGGACTAGAATCCATACAATTTTATTTATTTAAACAGTAATTTAAAATATTATTTATTTCATCAACTTCTTTTGTATTTACATTAATAATATTATGTACATACATTAATATTGCTTTTTTGCATCACATGCTTTTTGAAATTATTCTTTTGTTTGAGCTGAAGCCTTGTACAGTTGTTTTTGACATATGCTTAGGTTTCTGGCATCACAAACAATAGGCATTTCAATGCATGCCAGCCATTTCCTATGCTGAAACAAAGATTGAATATTAACTTTGTCATTTTCTCATATCTCTCTCTGAATAGAAATAACTGTCAGATCAGAATGTGATTGTCTATTTTTCTCCTTGAATAATATTTCGAAAAGAGTATTTTCATAAATAGCCTATGATAAATATGAATTGACTTTCGAATGACAAATAAACCAAAAACATTATTATTTTATTTGAGTTTTTTTTTATAGTCGAGTTTAGTAAGGTTCGTATGTTTTTTTTATAAATAAATCCATTATGGTAAATACCGTAAAAAAACAGGGTTGTGTATTTTTTAAATTGAAAAAACCAAATCCAATTGGAAACATTTGTCCACTACAAATATTATGTTGAAATAAAAACATTGCCTTTTCGATATTTGGTTTTACTGTTAAATGCAGAAAATGTTGGGCGCCCGTTCCGTAAAAATACATGGTATCGGCTTTCATATACAGTGTTTGGTTTGAGTTAGAAAAGCACACAACATCAAAGGACATCAAAGGGGGAATTTTCGTCGTCGACCACTTAGCAGTTATTCGCGAATCGGTGACGCGTTACGCGTCGGCTATAATGTTGGGCTTCGAGGATTCATTATAAATTAATGTTTAACAAATATTTGTAACATAGGCGAATTATTGCGAACATATTTGTACATTATATTATAGTAATGTATAGAAATGATATGAACTATACTAATATTATAAATGCGAAACTAACCCTGTCTGTCTGTCGGTCTGTTTGTTTCTTTTTTATGGCCAAACCACCGAATCTAATTTTATGACATTTTGTACGAAGTAAGCTTGAACTCAAAGGATACTTTTTATGCCTAACATCTAACGACCAAACCCTAAAACGCTAGCGAAGCCGCGAGCGACAACTAGTATATGTTAATCAATCGTTAAGATCACTCGGAGACTGTATCATGATAAGACAATGTGTTTGATAGCAATCCTCACATTCGTCTAATATCAATGTATGTAAGTCTGTTAATCTGTACATTTTAAATATATTTATCAAAGACGCTTTAAATGAAGTTCTTGCTCAGGTTTCTAATCAATAGTCTATAGCTGCTTCTACCTCTATTCTGTAGCTACGGCCTACGCATTTATTTATATTGAATATAACCGAGATGCACCCTATAACGTGTGAATTGAAACATTCTTGCTGTATATGCGTACTAGATAGATAGATTGAGATAGATTGAGATAAATAGATTGAGAATATCGCAGTTCGAAATCATACGATTTATATCGTATTGTTGCTAATATAATTAAAACTATACTTGAAATGGATACATAGTAATACTGTATACTAAAGTGTGCAATATGACTCAGTCGAGCCAAACGGCTGATTATGTCATTGACTTTGGCTCATTATTTTTAGGTTGACGACAACGTCGTGAAGAAAAGGCTGCCGGGACGCTTCTTTGAGCTAAACATACACTTCGGTATATTTCTCGGAGGGCAGGGCGACTTTTCAGAGCTCTTTCTCGGTCATATGGAAAATTTCCGTGGATGTATGGAGGATGTATGTTAACGTTTATAATTTAAATATATTTTATGAATCAATATATCATTTTTGTGACTGAAAGACCTTTATAAGATACGGATCAACCTACGTGTTCTATATTTAAATTGCTTTCTAGCTATTACACTAATAGAAGCCAAATAAAAAATAAAATTATTTTCAATCATTTTAATTAAAAAATGTATAGGTATCATGAATAAAAATGGAATACTTTTAAGCTTATGAATTCATTATTGAAAAGGAAGCAAATAACAGCAAATAACATATTAATATAGTATATGCATGTCTGTCATTACTTAAATGAAACGGTTGATTTATATGTTACTTTTTATATCTGACTGGGACAATAATAATTCCAAACCACTAGATATACGACTTACTTAGGTACATAATATCCATTATATTGTAGTTCTTGTTAATAACATATTAACAAGGACTTTGATAAACTGTGTTTAAATATGTCTAGGTCTACTATAATGGGGTAAAAATAATTGAAAAAGCACGAAGCCGAAGTGGTTCGGTGCACGTCGAGGGCGTGACATGGAACTGCGCACCCGAATTCGATGCCGACATCAACGCTGATATCAGTTTTATTGACGAGGGAGCGTATTTGATTCTTCCGAGAATAAATTCAAGAGCAGGAGGAAGGTGGGTTGGTCAAATTTAAGATGGAAACATTTTTTTTAAATATACTATTGTATAATTATGGTAACCTTGGTCTATATTGATATATTGTCATTATACAGCGTGTTTTATTTGTATTAGAAATTATTGAGATGTTTTAACCATAGTAGATACGGTTAGTTTGTCTCAAATATTTTATAATCCTTATTTTATAAATTCATCAATTTGAATATGTAGTTAGAAATGTAAATAATAACGATTAGTCGTTTTTTTTTAATTCTGGATCACAGACTCTTGATTGCAATCGAATGACACATTATACTGTTGCCTTAGTTAGATAAACTAATTAAAATATTATTTTTAATTATTAATACAGTATATTCAAAGTAGAATCTTTTTATGTCGGTCCACATATACAGAAAAAAAAACGTTGGGCATTCTACAAATCATAAAGGTAAAATAAAAAAAATATGTTGTTGACAAGTTTTTTTTTTTTTAAGTTTTACACGTAATTAACATTGAAAGTCCGATTCAACTGATTAACCTTTTTACTTATTTTGATTTCATTTACGTAAGCACAACTCCTTTAATATAATATACAGCAATCGTTTAATGTTATTCATCATACGATTGCACCCTTAGAAGTTTCGTTACTGCAAAACTAGACATGCAATGATAATTAAATTGGAACTGTCCCTTAAACACTTTTGTATTACTTTATTTCGATTATGTAAAAAAATATCTGCAAAATATAATTGTTTCCATCTTTTTAATATTAACAACTCTTCTGTCCAAACAGCAATAGTCAAACATTTAGTAAGAGTTGAGGATAAGCAGGTGGACTGACGAAAGGACCATCTGATAGTTTGTGGTCATAATCGCCCATAGACATTAGCGCTCTACAAAATATTCACTATTCGTTAAATTGTCAATGCGCCACCAACCTTTACAAAGTTATGCCCGTTGGGCCCGTAATAACAAAGGCACTTCAAACTGTAATACAACCATACTGAGTATAGCTGTTCCACCACGTATTGCAAGTGATTTTAATTTTGTTGGAAAATAACTATAATTCTTATTTGTTATAAATAGATGGCAGATTGAATTTAAAACTATCACGCCGAACGCGATGATCCTTTACAATCCGGGTGGCGGTCGTGGCTCGGACTTCTTGGCTGTGGAGATATTGGAGGGAGTCGTGCGAGTGAAGATGGCGAGAGGGCAGATAGTCCACAACGATCGGGTCAATGATGGACAATGGCACAAGATGCATCTGCTGTTTAACCCCTCGCTTATTGAGGTGAGTCCGCTTCGTGTTTGCTCAATAGCAACTAATGGATGTTTTGTATTTTATTTTAATAGTATATTGGTCACCTGTTCAACCGCCCACGCCCACAAACTTTACTACTGTAAGAAACGTTAACTTTTCCTTATACCATTGATTTCTTAACAATTAGAACGAATTTTAAGTATCTTGGTGTAAGTATACGTATGTGCCAGTGTCCATAACGCTTTTTACATCATTAATAATGTTGTATTCAAATTCTATTGAAGAAATAACAATGAGAATCGCGGAATGTATAATTTTCATTAAAACTTACATAGCGAACGAAACTTTTTATCTAATTTCCTTTCAATCCGGTCGGAGATGAGTTTTACTTCTACGGCAAACAAATGGCATTGCTTTGTGCGAATTGCTTCTAATTAAAATATTTATCAAAGAAATAATTCATATATTATACATGTGGTATTATTTTAGTCATCTATCAATGAATGTGTATACGATTAATTTGAAACAAATGCAATCGCAAAGCTTTTGACCTTATTTTTATTCAAGCGTGCAATGAGGTCGAGTCGAAATCTGTAATGGCTCTGATTGAACTGTCTGATGAAGTGCCCGGCGATAACAATATTTGTATCGAATAATATAAATATTAATATTAAACAATTTTGAACCTTATGTTAGTTGAATAAGCCATCGAATGCAATGACGACGCTCGCGTAAAACGCTATATTTCTATTCGTATCATTACTCGCTTTGAGTACAAATATTATATTGGTGCATTCGAATATTGCGCGAACGATTTTGTTGAAATGAAAATTCGTCTTTTTTTATTACAATCCTTGATATGAAAATCGCATAGGATTTTTTATAATATTTATGTACTAGTTTAGAAGAGCTATTCTGTAAGAAAAAAAACTCGAAACTCAACGCAGACCACGACCGAGAAATGTAAGAATATTATATGCGACATACGCGTCTCGAAATGGTGGATCACCGTAAGTCGGTTTTGAACATTTTCACGAATGAGATACGAAGTGAATTCTTACAGAATCGCACCGCTGAACGTTTAATCAATTCATGCAATGCGAAAATGTTACCTACAAGTATTTTTTTTTTGTCGGTTTTAAATATGAAAATAAATGACTTTCTAATATTTTAATTAATGTTGGAACACGAAAGGTACGTAGGAAATTACATAGGCAGTCAGACGTTAAATCGTATTAATGCTTTTGCGAATTAATCAGGTCGAGGATTGGTAATAATATTCCCATGTATATAGTTTATTTTAAATTATGTTCTTGTTGCTTTTATTTCGCAATTGTATGAAGAATTTACACTTCAATCGGCTTCATGTGTAACCTTTTGTAACAAAGAAACCGCTGGAGCTGCAGCCTGGGTTTTCTTTTTATTCTTTAGTTAAACGAGGGTATATATGTCGGGATAAATTACGCATTTTTATTTAAACAAATATATGTCTAATGGGAAGTTGTAGATGTTGACAAAATTGATCACACTTTTTAGGGCTAAACATTATTTTTTTATGGGTATGCACAGTGATGCAACCAGGAAATAAAAATGTTTACTCATTAAAAATAGCGTAAATCAATAGGATAAAAAACGTGGAAACGTCTATAGAGATTTTTTTTGAGTTAAATAATTAATTTGTAAATGTTGCTTCATTAATATTGGTACAGATATCACAAAAATTGTGTATCCGCTTTCAAAGGGCATGATACGTAAAAAAAAACTGTATGTTAATAACTAGGAACTCATTAGTTCAGTGAAATTCGATACAAATAGCGTATAACCTAAACCAAAGTACAGGATATACGTAGGTAGTAACTGATTTCTCATTTATAAAATTTCTTTCTTCCGTCAGCACGTGAGGGTAGTCTAGGCTTAAACGATATATATAAACAGCCTACCTAAAGCCTTTAGGTCAGTCTATAAGCCATCTCTATTCCAAAATTCATAGAAATCCTTTCAGTTTTTGTGTGAAAGAGCAACAAATATCTACTCATCATCGTCACACGCTTTCGTTTATAACATTACTACCAGTCTCAAAAATATGTAGTGACCTAGCATATTAAATGTGTTTGGTTAATGAATTAAGACCGTATAACGTCAATATGATGTCTAAGTCTTGGCCACAGTAATGACTTATCCACGCAGCATTCAAGCAGATTCATTGTGCTGTTGGAAATATCAGGAACCCTGTTCTTTCAATGACAAAAGCGTATCAATATGAAAGCTTTAAAGCCGCCAATATTAGCTTCGGGAAACATTTCCGTTACATTGTAGAGACATAGGGAACACGATACTGTGAACTAGGCATAACTAACATAACTAGGTAACTGAGATTTTCTACTCTTATTAAAAATAACAAGACTAACTTTATTGCTATCAGCTGTTTTATTTTGGTCTCTCTCCCTTTCTTTTTCCTTTATTTCTGTTTATCTTTCTTTCTCTCTCGCTCCCTCTCTCTCTATCTCTATATATCTATTAATATTTCTCTCTCTCTCTCCTAATGACTTAATGAATTTCTGGCTACGTTATTTGGTTAATTTAAGTATGACAGAAAAGCATTTTCTGTTATCATTTTTAAACCTATTCACCGTGAAGCGAACCCCTCCACGCTAATTTATCGACGTGTATTGGTTGAGTGACGCTTGTCTTAGTATAATGACGTGAGATGACTAATAAGAATAAAAACAGCAAAAAATACACATATATATACGATTACATTATATTTGTTAATGCAGGTTTAACGCGAAAGGCGCGTTTTTGAGTGAACAGATCTATTGAAGCTGGGATACAATAACATGCTTGTTTATTTTACACACACGCAAAGTGAACTGAACGAAGCGTGAGATTCTGTTTCCATTGAATATATGAAATGTCAATTTGTTACGCTGTCCATATTGACTGAACTTTATTGAAATCCGTTATCAATTGGACAAATAACAGGGCGTATGTGATACCATAAGCTGGACATACACATTTCGATGATTAAAAGATAAAAACATTTTCAATATAAACTAAAGGTATGTAGGTAGTAAAGTGATACTAAATTAAAGCCGCAATTTCGTACGAAATTACCGGTAAATTTGTTTTTTAGTTTATATAAATATATATATATATATATGTGTGTGTGTGTGTGTAAAGATATAAAATGTTCAATGACTGAGATGGTATAGTGATTAGAACATGTGAATTGTGGGTTTAATTCTAGTCAACGTTTAATATGTGTTCATAATAACATCGTGCTTGTTCACTTGACGTCAAGGAAAATATCACGAGGCAACACGATTGTGTCGTAAATCTGCCACTTGGGATACGCGTTGGAATAGCGTGGTAGAATAACCGAACCACAAGTAGAGAGAATACTTCTCCTACTCCATTTTTTTTTCATCCTAATTTTTCCGGTCAATGTCGATTTCAAAGCTAGGGGTTCTAACATGTTCGGCCATAGCTTTTAAAAGTTCTATATTGAACTAGGGCATCCTCTTGATGGTGTCGAACACTTTTTAATATGGTAATGAGCCCTTTGCCTTTACGAATTACATACTTGAGTATTGGCGGAGATTTGAAATGGTTTTTTATTTAATCTTCTAAGAAGTAGCGGCGAGTGGTCATGAACGATAAAAATTAATAAAATACCCGCTGATTGCTAATAGAATATATCATACTATAATAATCGATTGTTTCATTCAGTTCGTTTCTATAAAATCACAAATGAAAATGAAAATGTTCTTCATTTAAAAAGGCTGATAAAAACACTTATATTACATCATTGAAATAAATGTAATGCTACCACCGGTTCGAGAAGTAGGTTCTACCGTGAAGAACCGTCGTTAAACTCAGTAACCCTCTAACATATAACATCTAAATTTATTAATTGTCTTTGAATGTTATAGAAACGTAGGTATAGCGTTGTCAACGCAGGTTGCATTACGAGTTTTTGTGTCGGAGACTAGGTCTTATAGTATACCTGATACGGTCAATGTTAATGTTGGGAGATTACTAATTTGGAAAGAAAATATTATACTTAGTAGTTCATTAGATACACAGTCTATTATTTTTATGCTTCTCATTATTATATTATAAACTACCTTAAGGTGACTTACTATATTTTTCGGTATTGACGTAAAAACTACTGAACCGATTGGTTTGGAACATTTCTTTTGTTTTTTTTTTTTAAATATTTATAAATATCACACTAAGGACACACATATTGTTATAGAATATTATTATTATATAACATCATTATAGAATATAATTGGGTATAAAATACGCGACGTGAAACTAATCGCATTAAAACATTCAATTAACGTAAAATAATCTAACGCGGGGTTTATACGCGTCAATCCTTAGAGACGGAGGAGCGTGTAAGTGGTCACCACCGCCCATAGACAATGGCGTTGTAAGAAATATTAACCATTCCTTACATCACCGATGCGCCACCAACCTTGGGAACTAAGGTGTTACGTCCATAGTGCCTGTAGTAACACTGGAGTTACCGGTAACCTTCCTTAGTGTTCATATTTTTTTTCAGATCGAACTGTTAGTTCCTTGTATTAGCGCGTTCGAATAAACAAAACAATCTTTTCCTCTTTAAAATATAGGTAATGATAAAGACCGTGAATTCAAACCCAGGCAGGCACCACTGTATTTTCATGTTCATAATCTTTGTTTATAATTCATTACGTGCTCGACGACGAAGGTGGTGAAGGTAAGAAAGATGTGTGTGTATGTGTTAAAAATGGATGTGTCGGATGTTAATCTATCACAGACTCGTAATGGAGCATCGTGGTGGGGTACACTCCAAACAATCTCCTCAAAAAGGAGAGCAGGTCATAGCCTCGTAGTGGGACTTTTATAGGCTGTTAATTCAATGAAATTTCATTGAATTATTAAATTGTACTCTTGACATAAAATAATGTCGGGCGGTTAATTATTATACACGAAACTGGTGCCATAAACGTTTTAAATTATTAAAAATTCCTGCATTTTGAATCAAATTAATGCTAACAAAACGGTTATATAACAGATATAAAGTATAAAATAAAAGGGAAAGGGAACGACATTTTTATATTTTTTAAGACTACAATAGCTTGTTACCTTACTTATGAACTTTACGTTATTATCTTCTATACAAAATAAAATGCATGTTCGTCGCCGCCTATGCGCTTCTAAGCCGTTCATCGGATTGTTAAGATTTTTTTGTGAATTTTACTGCATACGCCCGCGAATACTCATAATCAACAGATTTTTTCTGTGTGTGTTGTCCTTCAATATAAAACTACTGTGTAGTTATTATCATAATTATATATATATATTACCTCAATAGTTATAAATTTGTCGCTTTTAGAGAGTGGACGTCACATGTTTTGCATAAAAAAATAGACTAGATGTGTAAGTTTGGTTTATACTAAATTTAATAAAATTCTGTTCAGTCGCTTGGAAGTGAAAGAGCAACAAACAGACAGAGTTATATTCGCATATATAATATAAGTATAGATTTTTTACATGAACACTATAGTTTGATGCTTGCTTGTTTACTCGGATCAACATCCGTCTGTAAGAGGATATGTTCTTTGATCATGGTTAACCATCCTTCTGATTTTATTAAGAGCTCTAGCGAACTTTTTACAAATTGATATATGCTGTGCCTTCCTGTTGAATTTGTTTATTGACATAGATATGTTTATATGCTATATTTTTATTTGTATATTCATAATCAACAACTATACGTGTGAGTTCATATAAAATATTAGTGTTGTGTGTTAATGACGTTTATTGTTAATATTTATATTTATAAATCGAATGTTTTTTTACAAATTTAATAAAATAATTTTCAGCTTTCAATCGACAATATTGCAATGAGCACCCGTATAGAGAGCGGCGGTACGAGGTATTTGGATCTATCCGACTCTTTCTATCTCGGCGGGATAGAGAGTGAGAAGAGACAGCGAGCGTTCTCGAAGGGCATCAAAGCGGCTGATTCTAGCATAATGGTAAGATTATTTATCAATAATTAATATATTTTATTTGACTTAATTGTTGATCAAATAACTTTTAATGATTAGTAGCTTCAATTATAAAAACGGATAATGATATTAATTAATAACTAAGTGTCCCTTTATTTTTTAACGGCTTTGCTTTCAATTTGTTTATTCGATATCCGAAATCAATAACAGCTGATTAAATAAATTCTTACATCTATCGAAATATCCTTAGGGTTGCATCAGACCGATCGAGGTAGACGATAAGATTTACGGTTTACCGAACGCCGTTGTATCGTACGGCGTTAGCCCGAGATGCGTGTGGTGGTACCCTTGCCACGCCGGTCCGAGCCCTCCCTGCATACCACGAGCGACTTGCGAACAACACGGCGTCGACCACTTCACATGCAAGTGCGAATCTGAATTGTGTATTAATCCGGACTACGCTGAGAAATATAAGGTAATATCGCCGCTATTGCTCCGGCTATAAAGCTTACTATTGAATCAGTGTACTTTCTAAGTAAGGATGTCGTATGAGGTCAAGTGAAAGAGTTCATCGACCTCAATTATGTTCACGTGATATATCGGCAGGGTGGATTTTCCAGCCGATATTCGTATTTTTTATTGTTTGCTGGAACAAAGCCGAGCCATTAAGGTACCGCTTCTACAGAATCAAACACAAAATTAGAATATTAATAAATAATTAAAGCCTAATAGTTTTTTTTAAATACAACATGAACGAAATATGTTTTTTACAAAAATTAATACAAAATATTTAGTCAAGTTTATTAATATCAATAAATACAGTAAGTTACGTTAAACATCATAATTTGACATATAGGTTGTAATAATTAGAAAAATAAGCATTCAAATAAATGGCCACTTTAAAATGTATTATTATTATGTTTAGAATAAATGCAAAGTGTTCTTTCTATTGAATAAGTATATATAAATTCGGTAAAGCCCCATTTTATGATCACTGAATGTATGTTTTCCAGGTGTTTTCGAAATCGAGCAGCGAATTAGAATTGGTAGCCCTGTACCCTTTGACAGTACAAGAAGGAGGGGTGTCGGTGATAACGACGCAAAACATCGACGTCGTATTGGACCACCACAAGTACGGCGTGCGACCCTCCGGTGTACTGCTGCATGTCGCCCAATCCCCGCAACACGGCAGGATCGCCGTCGACCTGTCTTTGAGAAATCTACCTCAATACACCAATTATGTTGAAGGAGAGAAGTCTAAACAGTTCTTTACTCTCATGGATCTGTCTAGAGATAAGGTATATACATATATATTTATTATTTTTATTTTATTATTGTCGTCACACCTCGTGTCTAGTGGCTAGTAAAGCTTATGCGGTGGCAGATTCAATCGCTTAAATTTAAATTTACTGAAATGTCAATGAAGGCAATCTCATTATACCGATTTTATTATATTGGGTTTCACAGTAGTTTTAAGCAGATATCTAGTTCGGTGTTGTGAGTAAAACCGGTGGTCTTACGTCTGATCTCTGGTTGTATTGAATTATCGTCCAAAGCGGCCCTGTACCTGGGAGACAGCTATAACATACAAATGAGGAGTATACTATGCCTCACACAAGATAAATTATGCATTTCACTGAACCACTTTTCATACACGTCTGTATTTATTTCCTCATGATAGTCTATTGCTTTTTCGGGATTTGGAAGTTAACAGAACATTTGACAAAAATGAACAAAATTCATGCATGACCAACACCTTCGCTCATTGGTCCAAAGAAAGTGCAAAAAATGATTCTGCGCCTTCATATACGATGTCGAAGAACAGAAGACATGTCTTCAAAAATGTCGTTCGGTGTATTTCCTTTTCTTTACTAGGAATTTTATCATGGCGCCGTGTTCAAAATTCCGAGAGTTTCCAGATTCGGCTGACATTGTTAGTGATGTTTGTTTTTTGATAAATAATTGAACTATAAGTGCAAACTTAATTAGTGATTGCTTTTGTAATACTACTGAGTGTCGCAACTAGTGACATCAGCAATAAGCTAATAACTCATAATTGGCCGTAAATAAAACCTTTGGCCGCCATCTTTTCAGCCGCCCCTTGTATACAAGAATTTGGTGATCGACTTTATCAAATGACAAATGTTTTTTCGTAAGTAGATTGTTAGAGGGTAGTCAATTTTGAGAATTAGTACTTATATATATTATTACAAATAGAAAATGAAATGATCTTTTTAAAAATATTGTAATGGCGGCCAACAGACATTTTCCTTCTATGACAGACAATCACTATATTCGGACAGCTAAGCGGTTAGACAAGTGCCGCCAACCGTCGTCCTTATATATCCGGTCGTAGTATTGCCATTTGTGACTTTAATTTTCTTCTAACAATATATATATATATATATATCTAATAGTACCCGAGAGTCTCATACAGACATTATCACGAACATATCGTTTAATAGAACCACTTCACAAAACGTTGATAAATCTCAGTATCTCTCAAAACGATTTCTTCGTATAAGCAGATAAATGTTATTATTGATATCACAGCTTTCGTCTCTATAATAAACCTTAAGTACATGTTTAATTAATGCGCTGACTGGTTACAATTTCGCAGCAAGTTTAGTTCTGTTACAGGTATTTTTCCTTTATTACTATTAATCAATAAGTTAACCTTACCCGTTTATTCTGTGGTCAGTACTTATGGAGTTATCGAATCGTACATCCGATCACTTGTATTGGTCATGTGTATAGTACATCTGAGTCCACATACAACTGTGTCGGATCTTTGTGAATATGGCGAAAACGCATACACAGTTTTTGACGTCATTGAAGCAACTGCGACATAGTTTCAGCTATATTTTTATTAGCAGGAAAGTAGGCGTTGTTGTCCTTTCGTTTGTATGTTAATACAATTATTTCCTTTTGGGTAATTATTATCTTAAGCCAATGTCTCGCAATATTTCTCATTATTAACCTTCACGACAACTTTCTTGGTGCAATTATTGTATAATCCTTTAGGTTTGCACCATCTTTCGGGTCAGGACACGAAATTTTTCTCGAGCAATTGCTCTCATGGAATTGAACAGTGTTGTACAGAAATGTATCAACCTTCCCAACTTTTATTAGTTAAATCTTAACAAGGTTGTTTATACTTCTCTGGGTTGGTACATTGATACACAATTTTATTAAGTTGCTCGATGTTAAGGGTGTTTTTGCCGGATTAGCCGTTTCCACAAGTTAAAGGGACTCTTAACTAATTTCACAGTATGTTTGTTAAATGTTGGATTTGTTCAGATTATTCTATCAGATCCTTTATCAGAATCTGCTAGGATGCTCCTGGAATTCTATTTAATGGCTATTAATATTAAATGATATTTAAACAAAAAGGAAGAAGGGACAATGGGACTGACGTACCTGTGTAAGACAAAAGTCCCAAAAATAGATAGGAAAAAAAAACCTAAAGGGACTGTGAGCCAAATCAGTTATTTAAACAAAAACTTCTATACACAAGTTTAGTCTTATAAATATAGTCTATTGAAATTAAAAAGTCCTAAATAAACATTACTGATAAACTCAGTATGATTTTAAAGCTGATTTTACTCATAAAAATGTTTCAGGTTCGCTACGTACACGACGGATCGGAGAATCATCAAGATGCTATCGTGCTCGAAATGGAACTGATACCAGAAACGAAATTCACGTTACCGAGTTACTTGCAAGGTCGTAACACATTCGTTCTACACGTCAACGTTACTCCCGTAAACGATCCTCCTGTGCTGAACCTTCTCCCGGGAAAAGTGCTAAGACTCACTCAGGTATGAATTAAGCTTAAACAGATGTTACACAATAACATGCTATTTACGAAGTGCATGGACATAACAGCAATGTTTTTTTGCCTATTGTATTAAGATTAACGTCAATATGTAGTCGATATAACATATTTCCTATTATTTTATGACGTGCACATAATTATTGTAGTAAATTAAAATGCGAAAATTGACGTGATATTATTGGTTGAGAGCTTGATTAATAATCTATGATATTCACTGTGGATTTGCGAAAATATGACGTTTTGAACGTCGACGAAACTGTTATTGGAATTTTGGAAGAAAAATTTAAGTTTTATAAAGACATATCAATCCTAAACTCTTAGTTGTGTAGCTGAGTTCAGCAAATCACATGAGATACGAAAATAAATCTAAAGTTTGAATGTCTTTTTTCCTTCTTCCATTGGAATAGGCTATATAGTTGTTACTGTTATACATTTAGTAATTGTAAGCTAGATCATCGTTTCAAAAATATGTCACAAAAACATCGTAGTAGTGTAATACTTCAGTGTAAAACATACTTCTTCTAATTGTTTGTTTCTCGTTTTATTTATTTTCAGAAAGTTCGGTGCCTTTCAGTTTATTTGTTTTTTTGAGTTGCTTTTGAGTAGTTGCATGCTATAGCACGACTCGCAAATAACCTGAGATAGAATATATTAAGTAAGTATGAAAATTAACTTGAGTATAAAATAAAACATCTTGAATTATATTTTTTGTAGAAAATACGGCAATAAACACTTTATTTCCGCATTTAACACAAAATCACAAAATATTTTATAACCTTGTAACTTTTTAAACGTCAATTAAAATAAAAAATTGTTACGGAAAAGCAAGCACAATCTTGAATTTCGTAAAATTTAAATTAGTATTAAGCTAATGTGGTTTCATTATTACGTACGCTTATTGAAATTGCTTTTTTATATCGCGACATACTATACAAAACAGTCTAATGACCAAAAGGTTTCGTTTACAACATGCATATTTCTGTATTTAATATTGTTTTATTAAAATTTGGTCATTCATAAATATGAATGTATATAACTTTTCCTTTAGGAAGATTTTGACAATGTGTCCTTAACTGAGTATACATAGATTTCCGTCATTATGTTAACAACAATATTATATTTTATATGTATAATAAATATCAACAATCATTGTAATTCACTTGGTGGTAGGGCTTTGTGCAAGCCCGTCTGGGTAGGTGCCACTCACTCATCAGATATTTTACCGCCTAATAGCAGTACTCAGTATTGATGTGTTCCGGTTTGAAGGGCGAGTGACCCAGTGTAGTTACAAGCACAAGGGACGTCTTAGTTCCCAAGATTGGTGGCGCATTGGCGATGAAAGGAATGGTTAATATTTATAACAGCGCCATTGTCTATTGGGCGAGGTGACCACTTACATCATTAGGTGGGCCATTTGCTCGTCCGCCAACCTATATCATAAACAAAGCACAAGAGTAGGTAAACTAGGTGTTATAAGGTACACTTATTAGTCAATACATCCTTCCTGGGGCACTGTATTTTTGTCTAGTAATATTTCATAACATGAGCTATTAATAAATTTAAATCTCAATGTTGTGATAAATAAGGCATATTAATCAATACAAAATTAAACTAATTATAAAGGTTTTGGAGTTACTACTTCCTAATTGTGATTTCCAGGCAGGATATATATAAATGTTATTGTATTTGATTGACATTGACTCGTTTCTTGCAAATCTTCTCGGTAGTTTTGCTTTTAATTCAATATTGTGATCTGACCATTCAAAAGTTTTGTAAATCTTCCCGACTAAAGTCATTCGCACCAAGTAAGTAAGCGCAAAAAGATGTGTTTATTTATGAAATCACTTCAGAAACTTCTAAAATTATCAGTGTTTCTCTACTATTGTGCATGTATTATACATATAAACCTTCTTCTTGAATCAATATATCTATTAAAACCGCATCAAAATCTGTTGTGTAATTTTAAAGATCTAAGCATATACAGGGACAGACAGCGTTAAGCGACTTTGTTTTATAATATGTAATGATTATGTGTTTTATATTGTTTGGAGAATTAAAACAAATACGCCAATGCTAAGCCGAATGATTCGCTTCCATGATACATTATGACAATTACTTATTCCCGAATTCTGGAAGATTCCTTCGACATCACAGACAGTAACAACCAGTTCAACTGAAGAAAGAAAATACAACACGATGACGGTTCACATCATTCCAGTTTCGATCCAGTACTGGACTAAAATACTGGACTGGATCGTCACTGGATTAATGTGGGACGGCACTTGCATCTGAAGAAGAACTTAATATTACTGTAGAGTTGCTATTTTGTATTTTGTACTAGACTCTTGAACGCAATCGTCTATCTATTATATCTTCTAAAAATATTTTATGTATTCAATTTATTTTGTATTTTATAAATCTGCTGTATCAATAGTATTTAAAATCAATTTATGAACGACCAAATTGCTTTAAAAATATTGATTGTTTTTTATAAGTATTCATACATTCGATTTTGCACCAAATCATCAAAATTATATGTAGCATTTTTAGGGTTCCGTAGCCGTATGTCACAGACAATTTTTCCGAACCTATAAGAACTATAATCTTGAAACTTGGTAAGTAGATGTATTCTGTGAACCGCATTAAGATTTTCACACAAAAATAGAAAAAATAAACAATACATTTTGGAGTTCCCCATACTTAGATCTGAAACTCAAATATTTTTTTTCATCGAACCAAATACATGTGGGTTCATCATCACCCATCTATGTCTTAGGTCTTCAATAGATAGGTCTTCAAAGATGATAATGAGGTTTCTAATATCTTTTTTTCTAAACTGAATAGTTTGCGCTAGAGAAACTTCCAAAGTGGTAAAATGTGTCCCCTGTAACTTCTGAATTAAGAGAATGATAAAACCTAAAAAAAATATATGATATACATTACCATGCAAACTTCCACCCAAAATTAGTTTGAACGAGATCTAGTAAGTAGTTTTTTTTAATACATCATAAATCGAAAACCGCAATTCACCTTTCATTCAATCAACACAAATATAAAAAAAAAACATATTTTTCATAAACATAAACCTTGTTACTTGCTGCTACGGAACCCTTCATGGGCGAGTCCGACTCGCTTTGGCCGCTTTTTTCTTTAGTTATGCTATATCTGTGATCTATTTTATTTATAACATAAAATGTTCAATTTAAAAGTATAAATAAATATGTCGTACACTAATGTTGTCGTTCTAAATATGAAGGGAACTAGAAAAGTTATAACATCGGACATATTGAAAGCGGAAGACCCAGACACGCCGGCTGAAGACTTACTCTACACCGTCCTACATGGAAAAAACGAAGCGAACAGGTACTCACTTTATAATAAATATCTTCAAGATTAATGTTAGCGAGCCTATAATAATTTACCTTGCGTGCCGTATGCTTTAAATATAAGTATAATATTTCGCCAGTCACTCGACAGTACACAGTATATAGTAATCTTTATGTCTAACACTAAACTAGAAGTAATATTTAAGTAACAATAAAACTTTTTAAAATTTTAATTTAAATGTTTTCTTTTGTAAAAAAAAAGCTATATGGATTAATATTATTTTTCAGTGGCCACATTGAAATGTCCGGTCAGCCATTGGACTCGTTCACACAAAAAGACATCGATTCGGGCGTTATATCCTATGTTAGCGGTACCACAAGCGAAAAGCAACTGAATAAAACGTCACTTCGTCTCACTTTACAGGTAAATATCTTTTAGCCTAAGTATAACACGTGTTCTCTTAATAAGAGTTACGCTGAAATAGCGTTTGTTATTACCTACTAATCGTATTCGAACCATGACAAGACTGCCCTTGGATGTGTAGGTTTAATCGGATGTATCATCTCCAACGACCTACATCTTGATTCTATGAAATTTGATAATTGAGACCCCGGAGTTAGCTCGTCACTTGTTTCTCACGTCACATTTCGTGATGATTCAAGCAATTATTTTGGACTAATTAACGTTTCAGGTATCGGACGGTATTGAGACTAGCGGTCCGGGTGTATTGCGCATATCAATAGTGCCCTTACAAGTGCGTCTCGTGAACAATACGGGATTGTATCTGGTTCACAACTCATACGCTATAATTGCAGCTGAAAACCTTACGTTTACGACTAACGCAGACGAAACTAATGTCCATGTAAAGTAAGTTATTTATTATATTTCCTGTATCTTTAACCAACGATCTAATGTTTTACTTTTCAAATTGAATTTTATGTATTTATGAAAGGCTTGTGTTTTAAATTTATTTTTTCCTATTAACGAGTGAATGTAAAATTACAAAACTCCCAGTTGGAATCTTTACAACATTTCACACGCAAAATAAAAAAAAAAAATCGAGAGTAGCGTATATTCAGAATACCGGTAAAGTATTCCCTGTTTGACATTTAAAAAATATAAAAAATGAGGCGATGTTTTGATGACGCCAGTAGAGCCGTATATAATACTTTGAGAGGTATTTTAGTAATTGTAATTAGTTTAGGTCGTAAAAAGGAGACGAGATAAAGTTGAAAAAAAATTGACTTATCTTTTCATTCCGAGTTTAAATTACTAATGAAAATTTATTGCAATCTCAATAGAGGCTAGAAACTATCTGCCGCTAAATTTCATCTTCAGGTATAGTGTCAGAATTCCAAATATCATCCACACCACTACGATGTCTACAATTCACAACAGCACTATTTTTAAAACAATTTCTGCCTCGCACAACCACTCTTTCCGTCGGCGGCTCGTCGATTTTTCATTTATTAACTTCGTTTGAAGATATGATTTTATATAAGAAAATATTGTCAAAAAATATTTTGATTTACATTAAAATTTTATTTAAAGGTACGACGTCGTTAAACCTCCGCAATTTGGCGTAGTTGAACGTCTTAGAGTCTTAGATGGTACCTGGCAAACCATCGATTCTTTCACAAGCGAAATGATTAATTTTGGACGCGTTCGATACATGCATATTCTTGGAAATCCCACGCATGACGAGTTCAAGGTAATTTGTTTATTTATGAAATAACTTTTGAATACATAATATAAAAAAGCAATTATGTTTATAATGTAATATATTTGTTGTCAGTTTAAAGCATCCGTTGGAACCGTACGAACGAATACACTTTACGATTTTCGACTAACATTTATTAAACTCGAATTATACCAATCGACTAACGAGGAATTAGTGTTAAATAATACGAGAGAAGCTTTTATATCGTCACAACATCTCAGATTTAAGACGAAACCATTGTCGTTGCCTGGCGACAGAATTTTGTTTACAATTCTTAAACCGCCTAAATATGGCATTTTACACCTTTCGTCTGGAAAACATCATTTACAAATGCATAGTACATTTTCCCAACAAGATATAGATTCGGATCTATTATGGTACAGACTACACCGACGAGCTTATTCTCATATACAAGATGAGTTTACATTCGTAGTCGGAGCGACTGAATGCGATAACATAACTGGAGTTATGACAATCAGACACGTGCCTGGTTCTTCCGTCTCTGATCATTTGTCTGGTCGAGTTCACACAACTTTAGAAAGATTGCAAGTAATTGAAGGTTCTAGAATGGCAATACCAGCTACGCATCTTAATTTCCGAACAGACGGAGTAACAAATTTAGTTTTTAATATCACTCATATACCAAAACATGGAAAGATTGAAGTAATCAGTGATCATTTGAAGATCTTAAGGGATAATACGACTTACTTCACATTGCAAGAATTGAATACAGATAGAGTGTATTATGCCCACGATGATTCAGAAAGTAGGCAGGATTCGTTTCATTTTATGGCATTGAGTCCAGAACCGGAGGACTTTCAATACGTTGGAGTGTTTCATATTGACATTATATTGAAAAATGACAATAGTCCTGTGCGTGAAAACGAAAAAGTCTTTCATATAGTCCACGGTGGAGCCAGATTAATAACGGCTAGAGATTTGAGTTATACCGATGCAGACTTGGACACGAAGCCATCAGACATAATATATACCGTGCAAAGATTTACCAAAGATCCTCCGAATGGAGGTATATTCAGAGCAGATAATCCATCGGAACAAATAGCTCAAT